>NC_074701.1:5183204-5203204 GCF_029448725.1 Salvelinus fontinalis
TGTCTGTCTGTCTGTCTGTCTGTCTGTCTGTCTGTCTGTCTGTCTGTCTGTCTGTCTGTCTGCCTGTCTGCCTGTCTGTCTGTCTGTCTGTCTGTCTGTCTGTCTGTCTGTCTGTCTGTCTGTCTGTCTGTCTGTCTGCCTGCCTGCCTGTCTGTCTGTCTGTCTGTCTGTCTGTCTGTCTGCCTGTCTGCCTGTCTGTCTGTCTGTCTGTCTGTCTGTCTGTCTGTCAGCTTGTTCCCCTTTCTCTGGTCATATTCTGGGTCAGAGGGAAAGAAGTGAACAGGCTGCCCAACATTTTGTTCACACACCAATGCTTGACATTGTTAATCCTACGTTATATTAGGCCCGTTTCAGAAAGCTAGGCATATGTTGCACGTCATTACTTCACAGGACAGGCTTTTGAACGCCTTTAAAAAAACGTGAACTTTCATGTTCCTTAAAACTTCTTGTCAATAGGGGGAGCTGTTAGCACTTTGTAATAATGACGTTCCCAAATTAAACTGCCTCGTACTCAATTTTTGCTCGTACAATATGCATATTAGTATTACTATTGGATAGAAAACACTCTCTAGTTTCTAAAACCGCTTGAATTATATCTGTGAGTGAAACAGAACTGGACTTAGAGCAATTTTCCTATGTGTATGTGAGAATGCCAAATTTTGCTGGCTGTTCTGAGACCTGTGTATAAATCTGCCTGTCTTCTATTGGTTGAGATGCACTGCATACGCCTTCCCCTGGATGTTAGCGAATAGGGAGACTTGAAATGGAGTCTCTACGTAGATCTCAAAGGTTATAAATCACTTGGCAAAGACGTGTCTGTTCTTTTCCCTCTTCGCTCTGACGCACTGAGGACCTTGGCATATTGTACTAGAACCATCGGTTATAGATCTTAGAAATTTCAGGCTGTGTTTTTATTCAATATAGGCTTTAAAGACATCATAATCTTGTTATTTTAAACCCGAATTATATCAGTTTATGTCAGTATATTGCGATTTTCGGGTATTTAATTTCCTGGCGTTCTAGGGGGTTGGGTATCTCTCTCTCTCATGCTAATGTTTACTGCTAATTGCAACGTTGAAGAGGACGTTATACAACCTAGCAATGATTCTTTTGGACAAAGGACACCTTTCCTAAGATTCTGATGAGAGTTCATCAAAAAGTAAGAACTATTTATGCTGATAATTCGTTGTTCTGTTGAAAAATGTCAAATGCATAAGCCGCCATTATTTGCAGTGCAGCCTCGCTTTATCGCACGCTGTATTTTGAAGTAACGTTAATTTGAAAAATGTAACCCAGCGATTGCATTAAGAACTAATTTGTCTTTCAATTGCTGTCCAACCTGTATTTTTTAGTCAAGTTTTGGAATAGTTTAGTTTAGTTTTGGAAATGCCTCTCCAAAGATTTCTCCTGACATTTTCTGGGCAGCTTTGCTACTTTTCTCATTGTATAACCACGATTTGTGGCACTAAATATGCACATTTTCGAACAAACTCTATATGCATTGTGTAATATGATGTTATAGGACTGTCATCTGAAGAATTCTGAGAAGGTTAATGAAAAAATTAATATATTTTGGTGGTTTATACGTTATCGCTAAATTTGGCTTGAATCAATGCTGTTGTGATGTTTGCTATTGTGGTATGCTAATATAACGCTATATTGTGTTTTCGCTGTAAAACACTTAGAAAATCTGAAATATTGGCTGGATTCACAAGATCTGTGTCTTTCATTTGCTGTACGCTGTGTATTTTTAAGAAATGTTTTATGATGAGTAATTAGCTAATACACGATGGTCTCTGTAGTTATTCTAGTTGCTTTGGTGAGAGTTGTGATGGTGGCTGCAATGTTAAACTATGATTTATACCTGAAATATGCAAATTTTTCTAACAAAACATATTTATTGTATAGCATATGTTATCAGACTGTCATCTGATGAAAGTGTTTCTTGGTTAGTGGCTATTTATATCTTTATTTGGTCGAATTTGATAGCTACTGATGCAGTAAGAAAAGGGTGGAGTAAAAAAAGTGGTGTCTTTTGCTAACGTGGTTAGCTAATAGATTTACATATTGTGTCTTCCCTGTAAAACATTTTAAAAATCAGAAATGATGGCTGGATTCACAAGATGTGTATTTTTCATCTGGTGTCTTGGACTTGTGATTTAATGATATTTAGATGCTACTATTTACTTGTGACACTATGCTAGCCATTGCTAGTCAGCTTTTTTTACTGATGGGGGTGCTCCTGGACCCGGGTTTGTGAGGAAGTAGAGGTTAACCTTTTCCAAATATCTCTAACCGTTCGCCCTGCATGAATTTTTTCATGCGCGTGATGTCAGAATGCTCTCACTGTTCCAAAATGTGATTGTTACGCAATAGGACAGTTACTGCCCTCAAACTAAGGCACGCTGCCTGCTAATTATCAATAGGCTATGTTTCAATTAGTTAATTTCAAATTATTTTCTAACAAGTTTTATGGTCTAAGAACAGTTTGAATTTAGGTGTGTTCCGCCTCCTTGTTAATTCGTATACGAAGTAGCCCATATCACTCTTGCGGGCAATTTACGTTTGAGGTTTTACTGAGTGAACAAACGTCTCTCTTCAACATGAGCCCAAGCACTTCCCTAGTGTTTTCCCAGATCATGTATGAAGACATTGCGCATCTCTAGTCAGAACAGGTCTTGCACAAACGTTTTCTCCCAGCACATTTTCTGGCTGGCGCCCACATTGCCTTCTTCGTTGTTTGTCTTACAAATTGGACTTTGGACATGTGTGTGTTCCTATCAAAGTAAGTGGCTTATTTTCAGTGTATCGTGTTATCGTTTCATTTTTTCAAGTACTGGTGACAAATCATGCATTCCGATTCTTGCGTAGACTGTAATGGATACATTTGTTGTGTGTAAAATACTTGAATGTTGTACTGATTATGATGAGCTAATGCTAAGCTATTTGCCGGCTATGTGTGGCGCCATGTTTGTTGACATCATATAATGCATTCTGTTTGTCACTTACGCGTCTGTAAGACGAAAGATGTTATTACAAGAGATTGTTCACTCGACTGACTTATGGTGCTTTCAAGACAACTGTGAACTCGGATAATATAGTTAAAATCATGACGTCAGTGATCTTCAGGTCGGAAAGTCGGAGCTCTAGAAAAAGGCAAGAGTTCCTGAGTTGGAATTCCGAGTTGGATGACCATTCAAAACAAAAAAATATTCCCCAAGTTCCCAGTTGTCTTGAACGTGACATCAGACTTTGGTACCTCAGGGTTGCCAGCTCAGACCCCCCTTTCCAGAGTGTTTATTTGTATTTAGTGTTTATTAACCTTCTCTTGTGTTCGCCCCCCATTTATTGATAAATTCCCTATTATAGTAGTATTTCCTGCATCATATCCCCCACGATACTTTCCCTAATTTCCACCCCCACGGACTTGAAAACCACCCACAAATTAAATGAACCCTCACAAACCCCCCTAAAATGGTTTTATCCCTGTTTAGCTTTTGTGCTATGCTTAGGCTAGGCAGTAGGCTTGTATTTAATGTGATGATCTGTGAGGTGAAACATTTTATTTGCTTTGTGATTTGTCAAAAACGGTAAACAACTTGTCAAGTCATGTGCTCTGGTTTTTGTAAACACGGTAACAAGTACATCGACGACTTGTAATATGCTGAAAAGCTGCTAAACTAAATTCATATTTTTCAGGCAATGAGCGCAGCCATCTTTGACTTTGTTTTTTTGTGTCTTATAGTGAATGGCATTCTGGGATTAGGGAGTTTTCACTTGTCAAACGTAAACAAACATGACTGCCATCATAAAGAATTTAGCTGCTGTTAGCTTAGCTGACACATATTTATTTTCTATACAACATCATATTAGTATCTTGTGCTCACCAGAGATGTAGTACATTGTAGACTAGTCTAGCTGTTAGGCCGCTAACTTATGTTTAGTTTTTTGTCAGTGCAACCTGTTATTTAGACTGGTTTATGGAATGAGTTTGGCTGTGGATGTCTTCTGTGTGATGCTTGGATGATGAAGTTCGCATTTATCTTTTACAATAAAAGTCAAATTGAGGAATACATTTTAAGACTTTAATTTTCCATCAGTACAAAAAAATATTTAGATGCTGTTTAGACGCGTTGGTTGCGTCATACGTTCTGTTGCTACTGTTCCAATCACGTATTTGAGATCATACGCTGCATGGACCACTCAACAACGATCACAAATACCTGATTATACGCGTCAAAGGGTTAATAACAAACTTGTATTCCATCTGTAAATATGAATACAATTGTTAAATTGCCAGCCTAGTTGATTGGCTGAGATAATGGGTGGGCTGGACATGCCGGGAGATGAGTTTGGATTGCATGCTTCTGTCTATAACATGAGCTGCTCAGTATGTTTTGATAGTCCTTTCTACCACAGAGTTTTTGAAAGATATAAGGTTAGCCATCGAGTACTACAACATTGATGCCCTGCATTTAGCAGGCACTTTCGGTGTTCTTCAAGGTTCCGTCTTAGGACCTCTATTGTCTTCACTATATATTTTACCTCATGGCGATGTCATTCGGAAACCTAATGTTAACTTTCACTGCTATGCGGACAATACACAGCTGTACATTTCGATGAAACATGGTGAAGCCCATAAATTGCCCTGCCTGGAAGCCTGTGTTTCAGACATAAGGAAGTGGTCATGCTGCTGCTCCAGTTTCAACTGTTCTGCCTGCGGCTATGGAACCCTGACCTGTTCACCTGACGTGCTACCTTGCCCCGCACCTGCTGTTTTCGACTCTCTTTCTGTACCGCACCTGCTGTCGCTAACTCTGAATGATCGGATATGAAGACCTGTTGCACCCTCTACAACCACTGTGATTATTATTATTTGACCATGCTGGTCATCTATGAACATTTGAACATCTTTGCCATGTACTGTTATAATCTCCACCTGGCAAAGCCAGAAGAGGACTGGCCACCCCTCAGAGCCTGGTTCCTCTCCAGGTTTCTTTCTAGGTTCCTGCCTTTCTAGAGAGTTTTCCCTAGCCACCGTGCTTCTACATCTGCATTGCTTGTTGTTTGGGGTTTTAGGCTGGGTTTTTGTACAGCACTTTGTGACATCGGCCAATGTAAAAAGGGTTTTAGAAATACATTTGATTGATTGATTGGAAAAAGTTGTGATGGGCTACTTTCTGCACACGCCACAGTCAGTGTGAACCACAGTCACTTGACACAACGCTGGCCAAACAAGATGTACCTACAAACAAAACAGAGTTAAATGGTTCCAGTTCCCCGTGAAGCGTTCATCCATGTATATGGGTAAGAGTCTAGGTACATTTTCAGATATTATATGTTTCTAATTTTGTCAGAAAGTCAATTTCATTGCAAATTAAAGTGTACTGATCATTAGCTTGCAAAAGTTAGCTTGCTGGCTCGCGAATGATCTGTGTAGTAATATTATTTGAATCAGAAATTAATTTGCATTGCTAGCTATAGCCTAATGTTAGCTAGCTAACATTGAACCTAGTTGGTTAGCTTTAGCTACCTGCAAAATCATACTACAGCTATGACATTGTTTGCATTGGTAGTAATATGAGTTGGAAATATGCCGAAACATTGTTACTAGCTAGCTGCATGAATGAACAAAAGACTCCCCTTCACCAGATGATTACATGACCCATCAAGTTAGCCAGGTGTGTCTGGAGTTGATTACGGCCACTTATTGTATTTCATGAACATGTGTACATGTTAAGACAATGGTGACCAATCCACAAAGCTAGATGTGGCTGGGGAGTAGTTATAGCATTTCCTTCACATGACCTGTCAATTTAGACATGTGTGTCGGGTAAGTGTCATCTAATAATTATAAAATATTTACTTTTACCACTTTTAGTCTTGAAATCTTTGGTTGTTTACTATACTACCTTACTCTGTTTAGCACATGGCCTCACATGTGAATCCTTAAAGAGATGGGTGGGGCTAAGGCTTAAGAGGGTGTGAACGATGCTGAATGGGTGAAGACAAAGACGAGCTCTCCAGTAAGTGTACCAAAACATTCAAGGACCATTTTCTCAAAAGTGAAGTTACAAGTTTATCAACTTTCAAAGCATAATTACTTTTCCATTGTTCCTCAACTGCAGTGTATGGTATATAATTTTCAAGCTCTGTCTGTATTTTTATCCAATTGAAAAAGCACAATTTCAAATGTTGCTACGTAGGACCGAATCCAGGTGGTGGGTCACATATTGTACTGTGGCTCACAATGTACATAGGATTTTTCTAGGCGTATTCAACCCTAGTCCCAAATTGAGGCAGAAGTAGGTGTGTGTGTTTGAGTGTGTGTACAGCCACTGGCCGAGGTCTTTGAACGCTAAGACCTGGATAAACCCTTGAAGCCTCCTGGGAAAAATGTAAACAGACTGGCAAACCAAATTGCGAGATCTAGAAAGAATAGATCTGGTTCCAAGCGATAGAATGTCTGTGATTCCCTAGTCATTGTCAGTGAACTTCCCGTACAATATGTAGGGTAATGGTAATTGAAAAGCAAGCGAACAACAAATAAATTCATGGCTGGAGCTCCATTTGGTCGTAATGTTTGCTTTTTTCTCTAACCCGTCACAGTTTTTTTCAATCGCTTTGGTGCTATTTTCACAAGTTTATGGTCAATATTCAAAACCCGTATTACAAAACTCCAAACTGGTAACACTTATAACGCAGCAAGTCTTATATTCAAAACATTTTTTGGTAATTAATTTTGTTTGGAGGCATCTTTGACCACACAACCATTGATCCAACATATACAGGGAAATACCATTTGAACATAGATTTTGTCACAAAAACACAAAACATAATGATATCTTCTCAGTTAATCCAATAGCAAAACATGCAAGACACGTTTCAAAATTTCCCTTTGAATGTAATATGCAACGGGATGTGTGATCAAAGGTGTGATCATTGAAGACATCTTTCGCAGTCATTGATGAAAAGAAATGAATGTATTGTTCACTTACAAGGTGTACTGTAATCAAATTGAAATGAAAGAAACATCATGTTTAGCAGGCTCTAGTTTGCATCAATCCTGTCTTGAGAATTTGGCCACAGGTTCTCATCGACATCGCAGTAAATGTCATCATTGTTAATGCACCTTTGCAAACCTTTTGGAATGTTGAATCCAAGCCTGACATTTGTCTGGATTGATGTCATTGCATGCCTCATGTATGGCATCAAGGAGGGTCACTGGAGTCTAGCACGGGCATGAATTTTAAGCCCGAGCCCGACCCCTGCCTACGACGTTCAGGCCCTACCCTACCCTGGCCCTATTGCTTCAGCCAAATTTAGGGCCCGGCCCTGCCCGAAACCCGAAATCAGAAACAACTTCCTCCTTTAGTAAATCCATTATCTGCTCCTCTCTGTCTGTCACTCACACCCTGCACGCAGCTCGCTCTGCTCAGACAGCTCTGAGTCTGAGTATCCATAGCAACGGCTCCCCTTGGGCTGCTCTGCTCAATAAAGAGACAGGAGAGAGCAGTTGGCTGTTAGCTACTTTTTGTCACTTTAAACTCCAACAAAACTCAAGGAGCATTATTATGAAATAATCTCTCCTGTTTTATATTTGACGAAGTTGAAGCATTTTTGACACCGTGCTATAATCTTAGTCAGATATGACTGTACTGCACAGCAGAACATGAGCAAATGTCTTAGCTTCAAAATGTAAGTGCTCAATTTACTGATACTCGAGCCCTAACCAACCCTTTGGAAAGTTTTCAGACCCCTTGACTTATTCTAAAATTGATTAAATTGTTTTCCCCCCTCATCAATCTACACACAATACCCCAAAATGACAAAGCAAAAAAAGTTTTTTATACATTTTCGCTAATTTATGAAAAAAAAATAAAAAAAAATAAAATGATTTACATAATTATTCAGACCCTTTACCAGGCACTTTGTTGTAGCACTTTGGCAGTGATTACAGCCTAGAGTCTTCTTAGGTAATACGCTACAAGCTTGGCATACCTGTCATTTGGGGAGTTTCTCCCATTCTTCTCTGCAGATACTCTCAAGCTTTGGTCAGGTTTGATGGTGAGCATTACTGCACAGCTATTTTCAGTTCTCTCCAGAGATGTATGATCAGGTTTAATTCCGGGCTCTGGCTGGGCCACTCAAGGACATTCAGAGACTTGTCCAGAAGCCAGTCCTGCGTTGTCTTGGCTGTGTGCTTAGGGTGGATGGCGTGTTGGAAGGTAAATCTCCGCCCCAGTCTGATGTCCTGAGAGCTCTGGAGCAGGTTTTCATCAAGGATCTCTCTGTACTTTGCTCCGTTCATCTTTGCCTCATCCTGACTAGTCTAACACTCCCTGCTGCTGAAAAACATCCCCACAGTATGATGCTGCCACCACCATGCTTCACCGTAGGGATGGTGCCAGGTTTCCTCTAGACGTGAAGCTTGGTATTCAGACAAAAGAGTTCAATCTTGGTTTCATCATACCATAACATCTTGTTTCTCATGGTCTGAGAGTCTTTAGGTGCCTTTTGAAAAACTCCAAGCTGGCTGTCATGTGCATTTTAATGAGGAGTGGCTTCAGACTGGCCACTCTTCCCTAAAGGCCTGATTGGTGGAATGCTACAGAGATGGTTGTCCTTCTAGAAGGGTCTCCCATCTAGGGCTTTGGCGTTCACAAAATTTCGTCAGCAAGTGATTGTCAAGCAAATAACTGTCGGTCTCAAGGTAATTTACCATAAATTAACATAAACACGTTTAGCATTTCCTGGCTTCCACACATTCCACACACAAGCCATTTTAAAAAGTCTAATAAATCCATGTAATATAGCCTACACCTTCACAATAAATCCATTACTTATTTTAGACAGGTCTAAAGAAGCGTGATATGAAGTAAATGTAGCCTATTTCGGAGTTGTCCTTATGTTAGGTTCTGATGTGCCTATGCCATATGGCTATGGGCTACACTAGCTTCTTTAGCAGACAAGATTTGCTTATAATTTCGTAGCTCTATTTATATTATTTTATAGTATGAAGAAAACAATTGAACAAAGCTGAATAAATTATAGTAATTTACTCCAAACAATTTGAGGGAGTGTGCACATTCACCTATTCTATGTTGAGCAGTTAACAAATAAATAGGTACTCCTATTGTAACGGGTGTCCTCCTCCTCTTCAGACGAAGAGGAGGAGTAGGGATTTGACCAAAACGCAGCGTTGTGATACGACATGAATATTTATTAAACAAGACGAAAACTAAACATACTTGAGAATATACAAAATAATAAACGAAGGCAAACAGACCCGAACAAACGAACTTACATAACACGAAGAACGCATGAACTGGTACAGACGACACAAACGAACGAACGAACAAACGAACGAAACAGTCCCGTGTGGTGCATAGACACAGACACGGAAGACAACCACCCACCAACAAACAGTGTGAACAGCCAACCTTTATATGGTTCTCAATCAGAGGAAAAGTCAAACACCTGTCTCTGATTGAGAACCATATAAGGCTAATTACAAACCACCTAAACATAGAAACACAAAACATAGAATGCCCACCCCAACTCACGCCCTGACCAACTAAACACATACAAAAATAGCAGAAAACAGGTCAGGAACGTGACACCTATTTGCTTAAAACTTCTTGCCACTAGGGGGGTGCTATTTCGACATAGCACAAATGTGTATCCATTGTAAACGGCCTCGCACTCGATTCTTGCTCATACAATATGCATATTATTCTTACTTTTGGATAGAAAACACTCTCTAGTTTCTAAAACCGTTGGAATTATGTCTGTAAGTGAAACAGAACTCGACTTAGAGCACTTTCCCTATGTCTGTGTGAGAATGGGAAATTTTATCATCTGCTTTGAGACCTGTCTTTAACTTTGCCTGTCTTCTATTGGTTGAGATGCACTGCACACGCCTTCCCCTGGCTGTTAGCGAATAGGGAGAGTTGAAATGACGTCTCTACGTAGTTCCCAAAGTTTATAAATTGATTGGAACCGAGGGGTCCGACCTTTTGGGACTTCGCGCTGACGCAGAAAGGTTCTTGGCATGTCTTTTTAGAACGTCTGGTTTTAGCTCCTAGATGTATCCGGCTCTGTTTTTATTCGCTATAGGCTTTAAAGACATCATAATCTTGTTATTTTGAACCGAATTATACCAGTTTAGGTCAGTATATTGCGATTTTCAGGTATTTATTTCCATGGCGCTGTAGAAACGTGGGTGTCTCTCTCTCGAATGCCATTCCATACTGCTAATTGCAACGTCGAGGGAAACATTCTCCAACCCAGCAACGATTATTTTGGCCAACGGACACCTTCCCCAAGATTCTGATGGGAGTTCAGCTAATAGTAAGTACTATTTATGCTGATAAAACGTTGTTCTGTTGAAAAAGAAAAATGTATTAGACGCCATTATTTTCCGTGTAGCGTTGCGCTATCGCACCCTGTATTGTACCCAGTATTGCGCAGTAAGGTTAATTTTAAAAATGTAATTCAGCGATTGCATTAAGAACTAATTTGTCTTTCAATTGCTGTCCAACCTGTATTTTTTTTGTCAAGTTTATGAATAGTTTTCGATAAGATTAGTTGCCTTTCCAAAATGGTGCCGGACAGATTGCTTGATTTTTTGCCCACTAAACACGTTGTGTAACCACGAATTGTGCGGCTAAATATGCACATTTTCGAACAAACTATATGCATTGTGTAATATGATGTTACAGGACTGTCATCTGAAGAATTCTGAGAAGGTTAGTGAAAAAAATAATAGCGTTTGGTGGTTTATAACGTTATTGCTATTTTTGGCTTGAATCAATGCTACTGTGTGACTGACTTGTAGTAAGCTAAGATAACGCTATATTGTGTTTTCGCTGTAAAACACTTAGAAAATCTGAAATATTGTCTTGATTCACATGATCTGTGTCTTTCAATTGCTGTATGCTGTGTATTTTTAAGAAATGTTTTATGATGAGTAATTAGCTAATACACGATGGTCTCTGTAGTTATTCTAGTCATTTTAGTGATAGTTGTGATGGGGGCTGCAATTGTAAACTATGATTTCTACCTGAAATATGCACATTTTTCTAACAAAACCTATGCTATACAATAAATATGTTATCAGACTGTCATCTGATGAGGTTTGTTTCTTGGTTAGTGGCTATTTATATCTTTATTTGGTCGAATTTGTGATAGCTACTGATGCAGTAAGAAGATGGTGGAGTAAGAAAATTGTTGTCTTTTGCTAACGTGGTTAGCTAATAGATTTACATATTGTGTCTTCCCTGTAAAACATTTTAAAAATCAGAGATGATGGCTTGAATCACAAGATCTGTATCTTTCATTTGGTGTCTTGGACTTGTGATTTCATAAACATTTTATTTTATGATATCCCTGTAACTTTAGGCTAGGCTATGCTAGTCAGCTTTTGTGATGGGGGGGATCCCGGATCCGGGTTAGGGAGGCGTTAGAGGTTAATGTAGAGTTATTCATGTAACTTTAGTTGTTCTACAAACGGCTGCATGATGAGGCTGCATGATGAGACTGATGATGATTTGAATAAAGTCGCTTGAAAGGCATGAGCTCTGCTTAGTTTTTTGTGCGGGCTGTACACACTTCATTAGTCTCTCATTCACAATTTGACAAGCCTTGACAATGCCTCGAATTTCACAGTGGCATCCCCTTTGTGGCCGTAATGCACCCTAAAAAAATCCATGCCTTTTTTGGCCAGGGGTGTTGAGTTGTGCCCTTCTCCCTGAGTGTGCTGCATAATCCGAAGTGTTTCTCACTCACATGGCTCTCCGTCATGTTATCTCGTCTTTCTTACAGGCTACAAGTGAAGACAGACACATTGGGGATGCAACTACGCTCATCCTTGTCCAATTCCAAAGTGCATATTGAAGATGTTGGAAGAACGTTCCACATGTATTTATCGTCAGCCAACATGATGAGTAGGCCGAAAGAACAACAAAAGCATTGGCCCATGACGCAGCAGATGAGAACGTTTAGCTTAATATTTTGATAAACTATTAGGCTATTTCTTCACATTATAAGCGCAGCAATGTGCACATGGTAGTAGGCTATAAGCGTGAATGTTCCACTAGTGGAAAACACCATTATCAAAAGTGACCGCAAATACAATTGTGCATGTAATGCTTTTATTATAAAGGTGCATTTTTATTGTGAAAATTATCTTCCACAAAGTTGAAACTCACACACTGCTTATGTATGCCAGTTAGGCTCTACACCCATTGTAAAGAGGATTAATGTGCTTAATTTTAAGAAGTTAAATGACCACTTTAGTTGTAATACGAACCTTATTAAAACATATAGGCCTATGGGCTAGGCTGCATGAGGTGTGTGACTGTGATTCAAAAAAGTCGCACAAAAAAGGCATTGTTTCTTAATGGTGGTTATCATTCACAAGTGATAATATATAATTCACGAGTGATGGGCTAATATTATCACCCATCAGGCTATTCTTGATTTAATATTTAGCCTTGACATATACTAAATAATATATGTGTGACATTTGTTTCGATTTAGAATGAACCATTATCATGCACCTGTATCAGAAAAGGGGCAGCGGAAAAAATACATCTATACACCCATCACATCTATACAATCTATGTACTTAAGTAGTGAATGGAGGACGCTTTTCCCTGTGTTTTTTTTCTTCATGTCAGTCAGGTAGGCTATACTCCTGTTTTAAATATTTTTTATTAACTGCCATCACTCTGTGATGTTGTGCAACATGAGTTTATGGGCTCTCATGAAGTGTTTGATTCGATTTTCGATGACATCTGCATTGATATCAGAGTGATTAGAGGGACAATAGAGTGCTGAGTACCAGGCAGTTAGGATGTTTGGTAGGCTACTAATGACCATCAGCAGCATCAGAGCTTGGAGAAGCCTAATTACCGTGACTAAACGGTCATGTGGAATTTGACTGCCTTCGATGACTAGTGACCGCCGGTGTGGCGGTAATACGGTCACCGCAACAGCCCTACTCCCATCTCCACTGAGGAACTCTAGAAGTCTGTCAGAGTGACCATTGGGTTCTTGGTCACTTTCCTGACCAAGGCCTTTCTCCCTGATTGCTCTGTTTGGTCGGGCGGCCAGCTCTAGGAAGAGTATTGGTGGTTCTAAACTTCTTCTGTTTAAGAATGATGGAGGCCACTGTGTTCTTGGGGACCTTCAATGCTGCAGAAATGTTTTGGTACCCTTCCCCAGATCTGTGCCTCAACACAATCCTGTCTCGGCGTTCTACGGACAATTCCTTCCACCTCATGGCTTGGTTTTTGCTCTGACATGCACTGTCAACTGTGGGACCTTTTATAGACAGGTGTGTGCCTTTCCAAATCATGTTCAATCAATAGAATTTACCACAGGTGGACTCCAATCAAGTTGTAGAAACATCTCAAGCATGATTAATGGAAACAGATGAACCTGAGCTAAATTTCGATTTTCATAGCAAAGGGTCTGAATACTTATGTAAATAAGATATTTCTGTTTTTTCTATTTAATACATTTGCAAACATTTCTAAAAACCTGTTTTCGCTTGGCCATTATAGGATATTGTTTGTAGATTGCTGAGGGTTTGTTTTAAAATAAAATCAATTTTAGTGTAAGGCTGTAACATAACAAAATGTGAAAACGTCTAGGGGTCTGAATACTTTCCGAAGGCCCGTCGCGATCAGGTCGGGTAGCAGAGCTCTAACGGTTACACAGTCATGGGGATGGCAATCATTCACCTTCCACCTGTATTGTAAATCATGTATTGTATTTACAGTATTGTATTGTGCATATTGTCGTGGTCCTGTGTGATTTATTTAGTAAGATGATGGCGCAAGCAACACCAGAGTTGTGGGGTCACATAAGAAAATGTATTTTTGGATAAAAGCCTGATCATAAATTATGATTTTGCACTACTGTATTGGCCAATGCAATTTTAGTAAAGCATTGTGACCTCCCCCCATCAATATCACAGCAACTTTAATTTGGATACATGTTTACTGTATATGGGATGCATTTGTTACATACAGTTCATTTCTGATCTTTTCAATATCCGATTTTTCTCAAGTAGTAAAATCATAATAGTCATCAACAGCTCTGGTTGACTTAACAGATCATTGGCTCAGATCACTTGACCGAGGTACACTTGTGGGTGTACTGCTTCTTTATTTTAGTGCTACCTTTGACCTTGTTGATCATGGTAGACTGTTGGCACGATGGATTTGATAACACCTCATTACAGTCCTATCTGGTCAACAGAAAGCAGTTTACATTCATAAATGCTGCATATTCTGAACCTTATACTATGGTGCCCCACAAGGAAGCTGCCTAGGACCTCTCATATACTTGCTGTATACAAATAATCTCCCTCCGATGCTCTCCAATTCTATGGCAACCATGTTTGCTGGCGATACCACTGTGTATGTTACATGTAATTCTCTAGAGCAGCTGAAAGAGGCTCTTGACACAGAAATGATAACTATTTCAAAAACCAAAACAAAGAAAACCAAGGCAATGCTAATATGTACGAAGAGAAGAAGGAATAAGCGACCCTCCTTACCGCTGGCAGGACACCAATAGAAGAGATTTCAGAGACTAGGTTGTTAGGTGTGTTTCTAGCTAGACAACCGTCTCTCTTGGTCATCACACATTTCACAGCTCCGCAACAAAATCATCGACACCTCCTCTATGCTCAGAAGGATTGCGAAATATATGCCAGAGCAAATTCTAAAAAGAAATCTCATGAACTCTCATCCATAGACAAATGAACTACTTCTCTGTCATCTGGAGTAATGCAAGTGTTGGTGACCTAAAGAGACTGCAGATCACATAATATAAGGCAGCCAGAATGGTTCTGCAATGTGGTTACCAGAGGTCCTCCATAGAATTACATAATTGTCATAGAAATTATAGAAAATAATATAGTAATCCTTTTTCATAAAATGCAACACTCTGAAAGACCAACCACTGTATATAATAAACTGGATATGGACAAACACTCTCATAACACACGGAGCAGAACCAAGGCCACCTATAAACCTCCAAAACCTTCATTAGAACTGGACAAAATAGCTTATAGTTTCAGAGCAGTAAAGTCCTGGAACTCCTTGCCAGAAAGTTTTTAAAAACTTGCCAATAGTACAAGTTGGGCTACAGTGGGGCTAAGAGGTTATTGTAATGTTGTATTTAAATTCATATGTGCGCATGAGGTATTGGTGGAGGGGGGAGGGGATCTTTGTTGTGTCTCTTTGTTTTGTGTTTTAGTGTTTTAGTGTTTTAGTGTTTTAGTGTTTTAGTGTTTTAGTGTTTTAGTGTTTTAGTGTTTTAGTGTTTTAGTGTTTTAGTGTTTTAGTGTTTTAGTGTTTTAGTGTTTTAGTGTTTTAGTGTTTTAGTGTTTTAGTGTTTTAGTGTTTTAGTGTTTTAGTGTTTTAGTGCTTTTACTTTGATTTTGTTGTTTTTCACATTTCTGCATGTTTCTTTTCCATTTCTTAACTCTTTGAAGACTAGCCCTTGGACTGAAAGAGATCCTGATAAAATCAAATAAAAAATCTAATCATAATAGTAGGCTACATTACAGTATATATCATACTTTATAAGATTATACTTTACAACATCTGCAGTAGACAGGTTGACCGAACAGTTAAATTATTATCAATAAGAGCAATGTGAACAATCACTTTAGATGAACTAGTATTGCAATATAACATTTCTAAATGAAACAAGTTTGATGAAGAAGTGACTTCATGATTGTGTGTGATGTAGGCTACTTAGTCAATTGAAAATGTGCGTTACATTTTTAAACAACTGCCTTTTTAATGATCTGTTTAGAGTTTTGTACTAAGCGTTGTGAAGATTCTACCATATACATGTGAACATTTAACCAAAGTGATTTAAAAAAAATAGTAGGCAATTACTGGGCCTGCCAGAACCATCACTGGCCGAAAGGCACCTGGTGGGGAAAAAGTCTGAGAGCATCGCTTTTCATTATTGAACCATTAGGCTATTCCAGTAAAGAGGTGCAAGCCTTGCCCTGTCACTGATGATTATTTTGTGTGCAATCAATGGTTATGCGCATCTCTCTCTCTTTCTCTCTTCTCTCTATCTCTCAGTCAGAGAAAGAGAGATGGAACCCCCAAACAAGAGCCTGACAAAAACAAGGTGCCAGCGTAACCCCTTTTCCTTGGACATTTGGAAACTTTTGGAAGAAGAAGAAGAAGAAGAAGGAGAAGGAGAAGAAGGAGGAAGAGAAGGAGAAGAAGGATGAGGAAGAGAAGGAGAAGGAGGAGGAAGAGAAGGAGAAGAAGGAGAAGAAGGATGAGGAAGAGAAGGAGAAGGAGGAGAAGAAGAAGGAGAAGGAGGAGGAGAGAAGGAGGAGGAGGAGAAGGAAAAGGAGAAGAAGGAGGTGGAAGATAATGAGAAGGAGGAAGAGAAGGAGAAGGAGAAGGAGGAAGAGAAGGAGAAGGAAAAGAAGAAGGAGGAGGAGAAGGAGGAAGAAGAGGAGGAGGAGGAAGAGAAGGAGAAGGAGGAAGAGAAGGAGAAGGAGGAGAAGAAGGAGGAGGAGAAGGAGGAGGAAGAGAAGGGGAAGGAGAAGGAGGAGGGGAAGGAGGAGGAGGAAGAGAAGGAGAAGAAGAAGGAGGAAGAGAAAGAAAAGGAGGAGGAGGAGGAGAAAAGAAAAGACATGAAAAGAAAATGAGACACAAAAAGACAAAACAAAAGATAGCTCTTTCATTTCCTGTTTTTTGCTGCTTTTCTCCATTTCAACAAACAAATTAATGCCCACTCTGAGTGTGTCCGTTGGGCCGCAATCTGTTGGAGCTCTTTGATGTCCTCATCCCAGCCTCCTCTGAAGTCCTGTGCATGGAGTTCCTTTAACAAAGGGAATAAAAAAGAATGATAAAGAAAGACGAGAGGCCTCGTTTTTTGGCGAGCACTGCTCTATTCCTAGCGGACACTCAGCCTACAGCTCTTGCTATTCTCTCCCTCTCCTCTCTCGTTCTCTGTCGCTCACTCTCTCTCTCTCTCTCTCTCTCTCTCTTTCTCTCTTTCTCTTCAGACACACATTGGAAGGTAATGAGAGGAAAACTTAATGAACATACAGGTAAATGGATATTTAGTTTGATGTTATGTTTATTTACGGATTTATTTATCCCCGTAGCTTCATTCAAAGTCATAACAACAATTATGTGACTTTTTCTGTCTTCAGGAGCCAAATTATCTGCGTCAGGCTCTGAAACAGGTCGAAAAAACATGAAAAAATAGAATTGAGGTCCTCGCTGTCTACTTTTGAACTCTGCGGTACTTTTGGTTGTAAAATCATGCATTGATGCCAATGCAAAAATGTTTGTGTGTATCTCAAATTAGGATTCAGTCAATAGAAAGATGCCCTGTCACGATTGCTTTCGTGAGAGGTCTACATTAACACCTTGTAAGTACAGTACAGGAATCCCTGTCTGTGTAATATTTGCCTCTCTATCTGCTCGATCACTGCCCCCTATTGTAGAGGTACACACATGCCTTGTTTGAGGTATGTGTTTCCTGTCTTGTAAAGCCAGTCTTATTTTGTACACTTGACCTTCTGGCACTTTCTACGGTTATGAGCGATAGAGACAACAAACAAAGGCAGCAGCGATCGCTATCTCCCAGATCATTACGCAACGCAGCGAGCTGCCGGAACAGAAATAGCCAAAGGGCAAGGTGGACAGGCCCTCGCATAAGCTCATCTTTCACTGAGCCCATACACCTGTGAGTTGAGCCACACACACACACACACACACACACACACACACACACACACACACACACACACACACACACACACACACACACACACACACACACACACACACACACACACACACACACACACACACACGCACACATACACACACACATACACACACACACCAGTGAGGGACGAGGAATCTGAAACAAATGGGGCAGGTTGATTCCTGTAGGTAGTAAAGCTGTAAAGTTGTTTATTCAGAACATGGTCAATGCTCAGAGGGCTCAAACACACCCACATACACAAACGAAGGCATATGAATATGCACAAACGCACAGACGCCCCATAGAGACATCCATATAGCCCATATTGCCACTACAAGGTCGGGAGTGAAAACCATACTACTGTGTATCCATAAACACATAACATATTTACCCATCACCATGATTTGGCTATCATTGTTTTTTAGGGTTTAAATGGAACATTTATGGTTGGCCTCTCAACCATCAAAGACCTCTTAATACCACAGCACCATCAGCCTAAAATAAAGAAGAGCTGTTTTCTAACTAGTATCTCCAGTTTCATCCCGCAGGGTTCCTCTATGAAATTAAAATAAAGTGAATGAGTTTCCCTTTGAAGGCCAGACAGATAGAAAGAGACAGTATGAGAAAGAGAAAGGGAGAGGGGAAAAGGAGGAGAGGAGCTGGGGGGCAAGCAATGGGAGCGCAATTAAAAGTGTACACACTGGTGAAATCTTGGTGCTTTAAAGCCCGGGTTGCCGGCCCTCTTTTGGGATCTCATCAGACTAGGGGCTGCTTTTTGAAGATGCTTTTTGGTGGGATTCTTTAACAGGGGGGCTTATACTACAGACTAGGAGTTACTGGACTCCTAGGTCTCTCCCTCGCTCTCTCGTTCTATCTTCCCCTCTCTGTTGCTTCCCCTCTCTCTCTCGCTCTCTCTCTCTCTCTCTTTCTCTTTCTCTTTCTCTTTCTCTTTCTCTTTCTCTCTCTCTCTCTCTCTCTCTCTCTCTCTCTCTCTCTCTCTCTCTCTCTCTCTCTCTCTCTCTCTCTCTCTCTCTCTCTCTATATATATATATATATATATATATATATATTATCTCCCTCTCTCTATCTCCCCTCTCTCTCTCTCCTGGTTTATCACACATTCTCACCTCTCCATCGCTTTCCTTTCCCGTTCTGCTAAGCATTGGCTGAAGTTAAGGTGGAGTGGAGGGACAGGCGTTGGCACAATGTAGAGATTGGCACTCTATGGTGGGTAAATAATGTAGATTGTCCTACAAATGCTTAGTGTGTGTGTGTGTGTGTGTGTGTGTGTGTGTGTGTGTGTGTGTGTGTGTGTGTGTGTGTGTGTGTGTGTGTGTGTGTGTGTGTGTGTGTGTGTGTGTGTGTTTGTGTGTGCTCCTCTCCTCTCCTTGCAGAGTCCATAATGCAGGGTGATGGATCACAGATCTGACGTTTCTAATTGCATCTTTTTCTTACTCTTCTGTAAAGACAGCTGTTCTGAGGGCAATCACACACACACTCCTGTGTCAAACCTTCCATATCCGCCCCACACACACCATTTCAGTTTCATACACAGCCAGTGTGTGTGTGTGTGTGTGTGTGTGTGTGTGTGTGTGTGTGTATGCTACGCGTGTGCATCTGTGCTTTGTTTCACTGTGTTTGAGTACATGTTTGCACACAATTAAATCATGTAAAGAACAAATATAGTACACAGTATCTGTACATTTATCTCCATAATTAACTAATTCCACTGAAACACCAACGATGGTCACAGACTACCTGGCTACTTTGTTGCTATAAGAGGTATGAAAGAACACCTCAACAGTCCATTATGTTTTCAGAAATGATCATTTATTCATCCATGGTGAAATGTGGCCACGGAGCTTCATCACAAGGCCCTTCAGAGCTTCTTCTCTGGCTAATTACCGGGTCAAAAAAGCAATTTGTACCATCCAGGAACGGCCCCTCTTCCACACACACCTCACACATTATGCAAACACACCAGCTGCCGACAACACCTCCCCAACAGGCTGGCGACCGGGTGAGAGAAAGGGGGATGAGAAAAAGGAAAAGCAGCCATAATGAATGCCTTTCGTGTACATCTGATTTATTTAGTTACAAACCTGAAGGGAAAAGTGAACCTGAAGTTTTGCTCTGGGCAAACAAGCAACTTTACAGCAAACCTGTTTCCTACTGGTAAGAATTTTGCCATTTTAGCCAGCTTTGTTTGAGATGTGTCTGAT
>NC_074701.1:5205704-5240704 GCF_029448725.1 Salvelinus fontinalis
CAAAGTGATGGAGTGCAGAGCATTGAGGAGAGAAAGAGAGAGAAAGAGAGAGAGAGAGAGAGAGAGAGAGAGAGAGAGAGAGAGAGAGAGAGAGAGAGAGAGAGAGAAAAAGAAAGAGACAGACAGATAGACAGACGAAAGTGTTCATCTTGACAGACACATTTAAATCCTTCTTATTGACCTGTATGAATTGATAACATGCCGGTGCTTCAATAATGGATGCAATTCCCTTTCTGTTTAAATGTCTGTCAGGTAGATGTTTCAGTTGACTGGCCTCAAAGCAGGAGGAATATTTCACAAAACCTAACCACGACCTGGCTCCTTCCACATCCACATGTCTGACATGCAAATGAACAGGACTATCACGGGCTTAGAGAACAAGTGGGATAAAACAGCACGCTCTTCCTCATGATCCTTGTCCTTTTTCACTCTCATTCCCTCTCTCTAAAGCTCTAATGCAGGCCCCAATTTACATTATGTTGACCTTATACCAGTAATAACACAGGAAATACATCAATTGAGTCAATTCAATTCAAGTAACGTTTATTTCCTGTAAGGGAACATGTGTTGGCTTTAGTTCTGAATGAATGCTGTTGTAGCTTGTAATGTCCTTGTTGGAAGCAGATGCAATTTTATAGCATATGAAATCCACCTGAGAATAAGTTGACGACTGAGCGACACTAACCTTACACTTGCTTTTAAGACTATTGTGTGTCACCATTTCCCTGCTCCTAAGAACAAAGGTCCAACACAGTAATCACCCAGGCCTTACCAAGGCCTCTCCTGGGCCAAATCTATGGCCATTGTTTCCCTGCGTTGACCTTGTGAAAAAAACAGACCTAAGCTGTAAATAGTTAGCGCTCCTGTGCTCCCCTGCTCTCCTACCTCTCCCTCTCTACCTTCAAGGTCATTATCTGATTTAGGCAAAACGAAAAACACATCCATTCTCTTTCCCCTCGTTTTCTTTTCCCCGCTCTACCTTTTCTTCCTTCTGTTGAATGGCAACCCATATTCACGCCTCTACTGAAGTCTGATTTTAATCACCCGTCACAAAGCCCTGCCAAATTCCTGCAGGCAAATAGTCATGAAACATTTGCCATCAATTCCTCACCTTGTGGTGTGTAGCTTTTTGTTGTCCTGCTTTAACTGTGTAAAATAATATATTATTGAATGGGTTACGAAGGAGGAGGGTGGGGAAGGAGGGATGGTGAAGCACAGAGGGAGACCAAGGCTCTCTTTGCCCGAGGACCCATCGATCAATATCATTGGTCAATAACTTCTTTATTACTACAGTGTTACTCCCAGCTAAATCATTTAAAAGTTAAAGCAGTTTTTTTTGTGGGGTGCAAATAGTGTTCAAATATTGAACTGTGTGCCAACTAAGTGCAAGGTCCCATCACATAAAATCCAAATAACTGTTTAGCTATTCAAATAGATGATGTTTAAACATGCTTCAACATTCTGAGCTCAAATTTGGGAGCACTCTGTGGCCATATCATCTTTTTATTCTTATTTTATATTCCAAGTGTCAAATATGTTTGCATGTTTATTGACTTGAAATCCCAAATCAATATTGTATAAAACAACTTTAAACTACACACTGAACAGTGAGGAATGATAGATAGGACCCAATGTAAAGCCTGAAGAAAATCTAGTGGCTTCAGACAGGGACTGTCATGAGCGATGTGAGAGAGTCCCTTGAGCCAGACAGTCAAGGTATTTTACAACTCAGTCCGTGCAATCGGCCGTGTATACCCTATCCCCCATCCTCGCCACAGCCCGCCCGCTGAAGGACAAAACAGAGCAATAAATATGGATGCAAAACAAAAAATAATATTATAATAATACATAAAAAAGCATCGCCATCTTTACACAGCCAGCAGCATGGAAGTGGTGCTTTACAGCCTCTTGTAAAAGCTGCTTTATGATCTGCCACTACACGCACAGGGAGACAGGAATGACATACTAGACACTTCTACAATATTACACTGGGGACTTTGGGGATTTTTTGGTGGAGATACGAGAAGGCACATTTTTTTTCTAGTGATGCACAAGTAGGGTTGCAAAATTCCATGAACTTTCATTCAATTCTGTGGTTTTCCTGAAATCCTGATTGCAGAATCCTGGGAATCAGGAGGGGGTAAGCAGGAAATACGGATCCTCCAGGATTTCTGGAAAAACATGGAATTTATTGACCGTTTCCGGAATTTTGCAACACTATGCACAAAGCTCTGATAAAAAAAAGTCTAGAAGTCAGAGACTATTTTTTACTTTGACTCACACTTGAACACGCATGTCAGTAAATTACTTCCAAAGTTAAGTATTATTGTGGTATTTTAATTGTATTGGTCCAAGACATAAACATAATTTTGTGATTTACGGCCAGTCACAATTTGGATTAATTTTAAAATGGTGGAAAGAAGATCAACAGCAATTTCAATGTTCCTTAATTAGCAAAGATTGTTTTCTCATCCGAGAAGGATCGAGGAACCATTCATCGCTTTTTCATGTTCTTCACAGACGAAGGCATTTTCTTAGCATGTTGCTTTCTTTAGAAATTCTCTTAAATCAACATAAAGCTTTGTAGGTCTTCTCTTAAGATCCTTGCTTGGCTTTTTTATTTGGATTCTCTGTTGCCCAAAGCATATTTTATTGAACTGAACAACCAGGTCGGCCTTATAACACAAAGATACATGCAATTCCAACTGTGAGAGAGGAGACAAAAGGAGGGGGGGCATCCCCCACAAAAATGCCCTAAAGGGGCAAAATACATGTTCTTTGTTTTCCAAGAAGTTGTTAAGATGTGTGTGTTTTAAGGTGATCTGGCTGAGACCCCCTTCAGCTGGACCCCCTCGGAATTTGACTAGTCAGTTGAGACACGCCCAGGAACTCTGGCCCCAATAATGGTTCTACTTGATGACCTTTGACCTTGAGGCTCGACATGGCTGGTTGTCTGGAGAAAAACAGACAGAGAGAAGGAGGAATGCAGGGAGAAAAAGAGGGAGAAAGAGGGAGGCAGAGATTTGAGACTCAACAGATTAGTGCCCCTGATCCTCTGTCTTTGCTTCCTTCCTTTCGTTTCATCCCCGTAATCCCAACTATAATTAAACATAAACAGAGAAAAATAGAAAGAAAACAACATTGGGTCAAAGGTCCCGGCACTACCTGCTGTGTCTGGCTTCAGTTTGGGGTGTTTTATTCAGAGTACGCAGGGCAGGAACCAAAAGAGGGTGTCTCACACACACATGTCCACACACAAACACACACACACACACACGCACGCACGCACGCACGCGCGCACACACACACACACACACACACACACACACACACACACACACATACACACATACACACACACAAACACACGCACACACACACACACGCACACACACACACACACCTGCCCCTCTTTCCGGGTACCTCTCCATAGACGGCCTTGACCTTCTGACCCTACCTTACTAAGGCAAAATGTTTCCACATTTCCAAATATCCAAAAGGGCATGGATGTTTTCATTGCATATTTTGTATATTTAGGAAGGCAGCTGGAAAATGTTGGCCACCTTGTGTTTCTATAAATGTTTCATTGTGCGTTTAGAATACAGACAGGATCCTGGTCCCACTGTGTGATACACTCTTTCCATGTTAATATCATCCTATGCATTTCATTTATATTAAAAACCCTAGTCAGCAAGAGAGATGAATTAACATATAATTCTGTGGACACTGTGATTACCTTCTGACAGACGACTTACACACCCCCTGTGAAGACAAGACATGTCTGCTTTTTTTCCTGCCCGTGGCGGCTGATACACGGGGTCTAATACAGCTGAACACAGAGAGAGAGAGACAGAGAAAGAGAGAGAGCTTTAATAATGAAAGAATGAAACTCCTAATGGAGAGAGAGAGAGCTACTGACCTGCTCTCCTTTCTTCGCCACGGTCTCTGTGTTCCTTCAAAGATTAGCCATAAAAAATGATATGCCGTGTCAACGACACATGTAAGCCTGCCTGCATACAAAAATACAGTCTGCCCTCTCTCCCTTCATCTACATTTTAGTAATTTAGCAGACGCTCTTATCCAGAGAGACTTACAGGAGAAATTAGGGTTAAGTGCCTTGCTCAAGGGCACATCAACAGATCTTTCACATAGTCGGCTTTGGGATTCGAAACAGTGACGTTAACTGCTAGGCTAACTGCCACTCCTCCTTTCTCGCTCTCTTTTCTCTCGCCCTTCCATAGACCCCAGGTGCGTGGGCTATGCATTGCTGAGCTGATCTGAGCCACTGAGAGAGTGAGGGATTGAGAGAAAGAGAGAGAGGGAGAAAGAGAGAGGAGGGAGAGATGGAGGCTCTAATGTATTCAGGACAGGCACGACCAACCACTGCTATCAAAGGGACCTGCCTGACTAACTGTAATAACTGTAAAATTATTTTGATAGCCTGAAACAATCTTCTATATCACAGAACTTTATTAAAATAATATCAAATCAAATTAGCCTGTATCCCCATAATGAATTAAGTAACAGGTTATGCCGATATTAATCTCCTGGCTCGCTGCAGGCATGACGGCTTCAGCATTTAATCAGGGCCTCGCTGATGTCCCTGGGTCTCTCCTAACATCCAGGCGAAATCCTCGACAACCCCATCGTCTATTCAGGGTGAAGAGACATCAAAAGACTCTCTCACTCTCTCTCACTCTCTCTCTTCTCTCTTTCTCTCTCTAAATAAGGCGGCCGCTTTTGCCCCGTTTTCTGCTGCCTTGGGTAAGATTATTCATGAGCAGAATCAGGGTTGGGGTAAAGCTAGGGAAAGGGGGGTGGGGAGGGTAAATCTGGGGAGATTTCTGATTAACAGTTAACCCATGGGGATGAAGATGAGCCTAAGATCCTTCCCCCCTCCCCTCCACCTCACCCGCACAACCCTCTCACACTCGCCCCTCCCGCCTCAGCCAATACTGTGGACCCGCTGTGCAACTTGGTTGCCAGGGCAGGGCGAGAGGGTTGCATAGGCGCTGCGTTGTGATATTAAATTGGTGATCCCGACTCCCCCTCAATTGGACCAATTAGCTAAGCTGAGCCAAGCCTGGAGCGTTGCCCCTCAACAACCCTATGTTCTGCCCCTTTTTCCTCCTCTTCTTCACCCTCTTCCTTTTCCTGTGGTTCTTCTCTCTACTGGGTTGCTGTCTGTGTGAAGGTCTAGGGAGAGAGCTCTCCCAGGCCCTCCCATCTCTCCCTAGGTTGCCCCCTGTCTCACCTTCCTCTTTGTCCTCCTCTTTCCTCTTCCACCTCTGACAGAAACCAGCAGTGGGTGTAGATGGTGAGAAGAGGGGACACCAAGAGCTTGGTCACTGTGCCACACGATGTTTGGTTTTCTCCTCCTCTTCTTCTTCTTCTTTGCTCTTTTCACCCCCCGGCTGATATTGCTGTCACCTCCCTCTTATCTCCCCCGCCTCCCGTTTCGCCTCCTCCACGGAGCCCTCCTTGGGGGTGGACATTAAATCTTTTGATGCAGGCGGCAGCGATAGCATCTGAACTCGCCGAGGCTTCGCAGGGCATGCCTGACAGATGTAGCAGGGCCTTCCTGAGCTCAGGGCTGCAGCATATCTATTACCACCGTGTGTGTGTATGTGTGTGTGTCGGTGTGTGTTGGTGTGTGTGTGGGCCTGAGGTGGGGAAAGGGGGATGCTGGGTGCATGTACAGCGTGTGTGTGTGTGTGTGCTTTCTTTTTTCCAGTGAGTGTGAGCCTGTGCTTGTGCCGCCGTGTGCCTGCGTATGCGTGATCTGAACAGGGCAACTCATACCAACAGGACCGCCCTACGAACGAACCGTTCCACATCGTGTAACTCGTATTCATATCATGCAAAAACATCACCCCCATTAGAACAGCAGATCTCTAATGGCCAATAGTGGAAGTTTCTCATCCCGTTTCACATGTAAATGATTCAGGGGACATTTATCCAGACAGAGCCGTGATCAGAGCTGTGTTCAGCCAAGTGTCCTTGAACTGCTACAACTACAAGCCCTGATGGTGAAATCCTCTTCTATATCCTCTGCTGCCGTAAGACTGCCACTCATATCCCTAGACATAGTCTGGGCTGTACTGCGATGTAGGATCGTCACATGTTAATTCACAGTGGACTTCAGATAATCATGAGTGGGTTGTACAGGAGGAACAGTATGTCCAGGGACTTGAATACATGAATGTGATGAATAGATAGAGGTGTGCAATCATTCTTACTGCAGAAAACCGTGAAACATGAGGCAGGACTTTATGTAGGTGTAGGGTGAAGGTGTTAGGGATGTTTAAGAATAGAAGTGTGTGTATGTGTACGTTTGTGTGTACGTGTTTTCTCTTTGCATTCCTGTAAATCATTGTCTGCACGTGTGAAAGAGTATATGTGTGTTTCTAGTGTTACGGAGTGTTTTACGTTCGAGTGTGTGATAGTCTCTCATCTGTCAGTGTGTGTGTGTGTGCCTGTGTGTTTGTTCGTTTCACTAGGGGTTTGAATCTGTGCCATCTGGCAGCTCAGGGGGATAGGGGGCTGGCTGCTTCCTGTCCTGATAGTTACCCCTCCCACATGCTCACACCCCTGTGCCCCTTCCTCACCCCTCTGCTCCCCTCCACCCCCCCAGCCCTCTCATCCAAATCCCCTCCTCCCTTTCCCTCACCTCTCTAACTCTCATCTCATCCGGCTCACTCTCTCTCCTTTCTCCTCACACATCCAATCCTCATCTTCCATCACCCTCACTGTTCAACAACCCATAGCTGGGTTTGCAGGCTTTTGTTCCAGCCTAGCAGTAACACGTCTTGATTCAACTAACCATGGGTCAGACTGAAGACCATTCTTAGATGATCATTTGAAACAGGCTGGAACAAAAGCCTGCCCACGCAGTAACTCTGCAGGAGTGGAGTTGGAGAACCCTGGCTGCCATAGAGGCACAGAGGAGCGGGTTCACATTGTCATCATCAGTTTGAGTAGCATTTCCAAGCCAGGCCTCTTTTAGAGTGAACGACATCAGAACAATGGACTAATGAGATTTAAGGATAAGGCTCAGTCTCCTGCCAAATTACTGCCAGCATAGGGGGAAGTCTTTCCCTGCCATTTTCTCCTTTTTTTGTATTCTCTATTTGTCATTCAGCCCTTAATGGAAAAAGATCTATGCATATGTAAGTGACAGAGAAGCCCATTACTGGCATTCAGTGTTGTGCACAGTGGATAGGGCTCTCCAGCTCTCCAGGCCCGGATTACTGACCATTAGGGCCTATTTCAGTACAGTCTTCAGGCAATTATTCCCCACATCAGCCCTCTCTTAACCCTTTCCACTCCTGGAGAGGATGTAGGCTACGCAGGCTTGGATCATGTGTTTCCAAGTGGAGCCCTGATCACGGACCGAGCGAGAAGGGTGGTGGGGGTAGAGGTAGAGAGGGTGTGATGAGCTAGTGGGCGGCGGGGGGGGCATAACTGCATTTACCTGTAATTAATTGTGTCACCTGGTTATGATTAATTCTAATGAAGTCACTTGAATAAGCACGGATCTGCTTTTGAATATATTTGCATTGTAATAATGCTACTGTGCTACTGTCTGTGTTTGTCGTATCTGTGTCTAGATATTTGTAGGGCAGGTATGTGTGTGTGTGTACTTGTGTGTGTAAATCCGTGCGTGTGTGTGTGTGTGTGTGTGTTTGCTCTAGGTGAGGGCTGACACAGAGAGTTAAGGTGACACCTGGATACTGTGACTACCTCAACTGAACACCCAAAGACCTCAGGCTAGGCAAGAGCCATAAGAGAGAAACTGCCCCACTTTGTCCAGCTGTGACCTACCGTAACTGTCAACAAGAAATAGATCTTGCCTCTCCCTAAATAGCAGGAAGCAGATTTTACAGTCAACTTACCTGCCAGTTCTTGATTATGGTGACACCATTTACTAGATTGCAGCAGCCGCTACTCTTAAACTTTTGGATGCCGTCTACCGTAGAGCCATTTGTTTTATCACTGGTGACAGTTTTAATACTCACCACTACATCCTGTATCAAAAGGTTGGCTGGTCCTCATTAAAGTCCAGTAGATCACTTCATTACACCCTTTTGGTTTAACAAAGCCCTACTACATAAGCTTCCAACTTACCTGACTTTGTTGTTAAAGTATAAAAAAAACATGAGATACCGAACCGGTTGACAGGAATGGTTAACTCTTGAGGTTCCTCGGGTCTCTACCGAATTGGGTACATGTAGTTTTAATGCGCCTCATTGCTGGAACCAACTGCAAAATACACTACAATTGGACTCTTTGATGCCGCTTGGGCAATTTAAAATATGGATTGGGGAACCATTTGCTGAGGAATGTGGCTGTTTTTCCTGATTGTTTGTTGTGCTGTATTTGAGTTCGTTTTTGTACTATCTGATTTGATGTTGTCTGTGAATTGTATGTGCAGGGCTCCCTTGTGAAGAGACCCTGGTCTCAATGGTGACCCTGTTTTAAATAAAGGTTAAAAAAATAAATAAAGTACACACACACAAACGTAATCACACGTGCCTACATGTGCATGTATGAATACACGTAGGTATACTGCATTTTATTAATGATAGTAGATGATTAAGCTATATTCCTGTATAAACACATCAAAAGTTGAGATCCTCAATTAATATATATCACAATTAGTCTGTCGTTTCAGTAATTATTATTAAAGCTAATTCCGTTTCCATGAAGACATCTGCATTATCGTTTGAGTCTATAGGGAGGTTCAATATTCTCTTTGAAGGTGAGCACAGTCTATGGTTTACATCTTTTTTTTGTCATTTGGCAGAAACTCTTATCCATAGAAAATTACAGCAGCAAGGGATCATCAACAGATTTTTCACCTAATCAGCTCAGGGACTCGAACCAGCAACCTTCCAGTTACTGTCCCAACTCTCTTACCCGCTAGTTTAGTAATGTATAGTATCATCTTCTGGTAAAAACACGCCTACTACTACTACTACTTGTGCTTGTACTTCTACTACTATTAATACTACTACTACTACTATTAATACTACTACTACTGCTACCACTGCTGCTGCTACTACTACTACTACTACTACTACTACTACTACAACAACTACTACTACTACTACTACTACTACCACTGCTACTACTACTACTACTACTACTACTACTACTACTTGTATATGTATTTGTACTTCTACTAGTACTAACACTACTACTACTACTGCTCCTGCTACTACTCCTGCGGCTGCTACTACTCCACTACTACTACTACTAATGCTACTACTAGTACTACTACTACCACTACTACTATTACTTGTGCTTGTACGTCTACTACTATTAATACTACTACTACTACTACTACTACTACTACCACTAGTACCACTACTACTACTACTAATACTACTAATATGACTGCTAGTACAATTACTATTACTTCTTCTCCTACTACTGCAATACTGCTATTACTACTCCTAATAGTAATAATAATACTGCTACTACTATTACTATTACTACTTCTACTACTCCTCCTCCTCCTCCTCCTCCTCCTCCTCCTCCTCCTCCTCCTCCTCCTCCTCCTCCTCCTCCTCCTCCTTCTCCTCCTCCTTCTCCTCCTTCTCCTCCTCCTCCTCCTTCTCCTCCTCCTTCTCCTCCTCATTCTCCTTCTCTTCCTCCTCCTTCGCCTTCTCATTCTCCTCCTCCTTCTCCTTCTCCTCCTCCTCCTTCTCCTCCTCCTTCTCCTCCTTCTCCTCCTCCTCCTTCTCCTCCTCCTTCTCCTCCTCCTCCTTCTCCTCCTCCTTCTCCTCCTCCTCCTCCTCCTTCTCCTTCTCCTCCTCCTTCTTCTCCTCCTTCTCCTTCTCCTCCTCCTCCTCCTTCTCCTCCTTCTCCTCCTCCTCCTCCTCCTTCTCCTCCTCATTCTCCTCCTCATTCTCCTTCTCCTCCTCCTCCTTCGCCTTCTCATTCTCCTCCTCCTTCTCCTCCTCATTCTCCTTCTCCTCCTCCTCCTTCGCCTTCTCATTCTCCTCCTCCTTCTCCTTCTCCTCCTCCTCCTCCTCCTCCTCCTCCTCCTCCTCCTCCTCCTCCTCCTCCTCCTCCTCCTCCTCCTCCTTCTCCTTCTCCTTTTCCTTTTCCTTTTCCTTTTCCTTCTCCTTTTCCTCCTCCTTCTCCTTCTCCTCTTCCTCCTCCTCCTCCTCTCCTACCACTACTACAACAGCTACTACCAGTATTGCTGTTATACTACTGATTACAATAATACTGTAATGATAATTCCATATCATTACAGCAAGCCAGTGTTTTTCTAGGCCATGGCATTTTATGAGAGGTTGCGATGTGAGTGTTTGAATGTGCATTTATGCATATGCATGTGTATGTGTGTGTGTTTGTGTGTGTGTGTGTGTGTGTGTGCGTGCGTGCGTGCGTGCGTGCGGCGTGCGTGTGTGTGTGTGTAGAGGTGTGGTGCCCTAGGTGCTAGCTAACATGCCTGCTGGAGACACACGGCTAATCCTGTAGGTCACGACGTCCACTTTTATCTCCTCCCCTCTCCGGATCTTCCTTTTTGATGTCAAATTAGTCCAGGAATAACTAATTCTCTCTTCCCGCAATCTGGCACACACACACACAACTTTGTTATAGTCCTGGGAGGCAAACAATGCTTGGAGGAGGAAAGCGAAACGAAATAAATGAACCAAAGCCTTTGATCCTGAAAGATATTAGAGAGAAAGAAAAAGAAAGAACAAAAAAAAAAGTCAAGTTGCAAAAAAATCCAACTCGGAATCAAAATGCAAATCACATTGAGAGAGAAAAACTCTTGCATTTTCTCCCTTTATAATTAATAATTCCAGTTTTATTTGTATTAGTTTTAACCTGCTGAAGGATAAAAGCCTTTCTTTTCTGGGGAAGGATGTCATCGCATATTTAGATGATGAAAACATTTAAATGCTATTTTCAAGTTGTTTCAACATATTAAAATGTAAAAATATTAAATAAAAAAATAGAGTGAGGGATTATGGAGATGGAACTGTGAGAGAAAGAAGAAAAAAGAAAAAGAAGACAAGAAGACAAAAAAGAACAGAAATAGATTGAAAGTAAGTCGTTATACAGGTTTTTTTAGGGAAGGGGGGTAAGGGGGGTTAACATTGTTAATTTTACCCCAGCCCTCTGCTGCTTTGGTACATTATGCCTGTAGTCCCCTGGGCGTAAGGAAGGAGATTGTCTGGCGCAGGGAGTGTCTCTTTAATGATGTCTTTGTGGGGATGTCAGCCTAGCTTTCAAAGGGAAAGCCCAGCCAGCTGACCCAGCCATTTAGGACCTGACAATGAGCAGCTGTAATTGAAAAGTGTTCATGGTGAAGGGGGGGAATAACACACGGCCCCTATCCATTTAACATGAGTTTATGCTAACGAGCTAAAAAAGTAGGATCCCATTCCACTACTGTAACATAGGCTAATGCTAATAAATGTGACTCTATTTGAACCCAACTGGAAAGCACTGCTGCAGATACTTTGAGCTCTAGTCTGGTGTATTATCCTCTCGCTCATCACTCTCTACTCTGCCTTTCTCTCTACCCCCTCGCTGTCTCTCTCTCTGTCCCATCTCTGCTTTTCTCTCTACCCCCTCTCTGTCTCTCTCTACCCCCTCTCTGTCTCTCTCTCTACCCTCTCTCTGTCTCTCTCTCTACCCCCTCTCTGTCTCTCTCTCTACCCCCTCTCTCTCTCTCTCTCTACCCTCTCTCTGTCTCTCTCTCTACCCCCTCTCTGTCTCTCTCTCTACCCCCTCTCTGCTTTTCTCTCTACCCCCTTTCTGTCTCTCTCTCTACCCCATCTCTGCTTTTCTCTCTACCCCCTCTCTGTCTCTCTCTCTAACCCCTCTCTTTCTCTCTCTGTTTTTCTCTCTACCCCCTCTCGGTCTCTCTCTCTCTACCCCTCTGCTTTTTTCTCAACCCCCTCTCTATCTATCTCTGCCTTTCTCCCTACCCCCTCTCTGTCTCTCTCTCTACCCCCTCTCTGCTTTTCTCTCTACCCCCTCTGTCTCTCTCTCTACCTCCTTTCTGTCTCTCTCTACCCCCTTTCTGCCTTACTCTCTACCTCCTCTCTGTCTCTCTTTCTCTACCCCCCCTCTCTCTCTATCCACCTTTCTCTCTACCCCCTCTCTGTCTCTCCATCCTCCTTTCTCTCTACCCCCTCTCTGTATCTCTCTCTCTCTGTCTTTCTCTCTACCCCCTCTCTGTCTCTCTCTCTATCCTCCTTTCTCTCTACCCCCTCTCTGTCTCTCTCTCTATCCTCCTTTCTCTCTACCCCCTCTCTGTCTCTCTCTCTCTCCACCTTTTTCTCTACCCCCTCTCTGTATCTCTCTGTCTTTCTCTCTACCCCCTCTCTGTCTCTCTCTCTACCCCCTCTCTGCCTTTCTCCCTACCCCCTCTCTGTCTCTCCATCCTCCTTTCTCTCTACCCCCTCTCTGTATCTCTCTCTCTCTGTCTTTCTCTCTACCCCCTCTCTGTCTCTCTCTCTATCCTCCTTTCTCTCTACCCCCTCTCTGTCTCTCTCTCTATCCTCCTTTCTCTCTACCCCCTCTCTGTCTCTCTCTCTATCCTCCTTTCTCTCTACCCCCTCTCTGTCTCTCTCTCTCTCCACCTTTTTCTCTACCCCCTCTCTGTCTCTCTCTCTACCCCCTCTCTCTCTCTCTCTCTACCCTCTCTCTGTCTCTCTCTCTACCCCCTCTCTGTCTCTCTCTCTACCCCCTCTCTGCTTTTCTCTCTACCCCCTTTCTGTCTCTCTCTCTACCCCATCTCTGCTTTTCTCTCTACCCCCTCTCTGTCTCTCTCTCTAACCCCTCTCTTTCTCTCTCTGTTTTTCTCTCTACCCCCTCTCGGTCTCTCTCTCTCTACCCCTCTGCTTTTTTCTCAACCCCCTCTCTATCTATCTCTGCCTTTCTCCCTACCCCCTCTCTGTCTCTCTCTCTACCCCCTCTCTGCTTTTCTCTCTACCCCCCTCTGTCTCTCTCTCTACCTCCTTTCTGTCTCTCTCTACCCCCTTTCTGCCTTACTCTCTACCTCCTCTCTGTCTCTCTTTCTCTACCCCCCCTCTCTCTCTATCCACCTTTCTCTCTACCCCCTCTCTGTCTCTCCATCCTCCTTTCTCTCTACCCCCTCTCTGTATCTCTCTCTCTCTGTCTTTCTCTCTACCCCCTCTCTGTCTCTCTCTCTATCCTCCTTTCTCTCTACCCCCTCTCTGTCTCTCTCTCTATCCTCCTTTCTCTCTACCCCCTCTCTGTCTCTCTCTCTCTCCACCTTTTTCTCTACCCCCTCTCTGTATCTCTCTGTCTTTCTCTCTACCTCCTCTCTGTATCTCTCTCTCTCTCCACCTTTCTCTCTACCCTCTATGTATCTCTTTCTGTCTCTCTCTCTCTCTGCCTTTCTCTCTACCCTCTCCGTATCTCTCTCTCTCTCTCTGCCTTTCTCTCTACCCCCTCTCTGTATCTCTCTCTCTCTCCGCCTTTCTCTCTACCCCCTCTCTGTATCTCTCTCTCTCTCTCTGCCTTTCTCTCTACCCCCTCTCTGTATCTCTCTCTCTCTCTCCGCCTTTCCTTCTACCCCCTCTCTGTATCTCTCTCTCTCTCTCTCTCTGCCTTTCTCTCTACCCCCTCTCTGTATCTCTCTCTCTCTCTCTGCCTTTCTCTCTACCCTTCTCTGTATCTCTCTCTCTGCCTTTCTCTCTACCCCTCTCTGTATCTCTCTCTCTCTCTCCGCCTTTTTCTCTACCCCCTCTCTGTATCTCTCTCTCTCTCTCTGCCTTTCTCTCTACCCCCTCTCTGTATCTCTCTCTCTCTCTCTCTCTGCCTTTCTCTCTACCCCTCTCTGTATCTCTCTCTCTGCCTTTCTCTCTACCCCTCTCTGTATCTCTCTCTCTGCCTTTCTCTTTACCCCCTCTATGTATCTCTCTCTGTCACTCTCTCTCTCCACCTTTCTCTCTATCCCCTCTCTGTATCTCTCTCTCTCCACCTTTCTCTCTACCTCCTCTCTGTATCTCTCTCTCTCTCTGCCTTTCTCTCTACCCCCTCTATGTATCTCTCTCTCTCTCTCTCTGCCTTTCTCTCTACCCCCTCTCTGTCTCTCTCTCTACCCCCTCTCTGCTTTTCTCTCTACCCCCCTTTCTGTCTCTCTCTCTACCCCATCTCTGCTTTTCTCTCTACCCCCTCTCTGTCTCTCTTTCTAACCCCTCTCTTTCTCTCTCTGCTTTTCTCTCTACCCCCTCTCGGTCTCTCTCTCTCTACCCCTCTGCTTTTTTCTCAACCCCCTCTCTATCTATCTCTGCCTTTCTCCCTACCCCCTCTCTGTCTCTCTCTCTACCCCCTCTCTGCTTTTCTCTCTACCCCCTCTGTCTCTCTCTCTACCTCCTTTCTGTCTCTCTCTACCCCCTTTCTGCCTTACTCTCTACCTCCTCTCTGTCTCTCTTTCTCTACCCCCCCTCTCTCTCTATCCACCTTTCTCTCTACCCCCTCTCTGTCTCTCCATCCTCCTTTCTCTCTACCCCCTCTCTGTATCTCTCTCTCTCTGTCTTTCTCTCTACCCCCTCTCTGTCTCTCTCTCTATCCTCCTTTCTCTCTACCCCCTCTCTGTCTCTCTCTCTATCCTCCTTTCTCTCTACCCCCTCTCTGTCTCTCTCTCTCTCCACCTTTTTCTCTACCCCCTCTCTGTATCTCTCTGTCTTTCTCTCTACCTCCTCTCTGTATCTCTCTCTCTCTCCACCTTTCTCTCTACCCTCTATGTATCTCTTTCTGTCTCTCTCTCTCTCTGCCTTTCTCTCTACCCTCTCCGTATCTCTCTCTCTCTCTCTGCCTTTCTCTCTACCCCCTCTCTGTATCTCTCTCTCTCTCCGCCTTTCTCTCTACCCCCTCTCTGTATCTCTCTCTCTCTCTGCCTTTCTCTCTACCCCCTCTCTGTATCTCTCTCTCTCTCTCCGCCTTTCCTTCTACCCCCTCTCTGTATCTCTCTCTCTCTCTCTGCCTTTCTCTCTACCCCCTCTCTGTATCTCTCTCTCTCTCTCTGCCTTTCTCTCTACCCTTCTCTGTATCTCTCTCTCTGCCTTTCTCTCTACCCCTCTCTGTATCTCTCTCTCTCTCTCCGCCTTTTTCTCTACCCCCTCTCTGTATCTCTCTCTCTCTCTCTGCCTTTCTCTCTACCCCCTCTCTGTATCTCTCTCTCTCTCTCTCTCTGCCTTTCTCTCTACCCCTCTCTGTATCTCTCTCTCTCTGCCTTTCTCTCTACCCCTCTCTGTATCTCTCTCTCTGCCTTTCTCTTTACCCCCTCTATGTATCTCTCTCTGTCACTCTCTCTCTCCACCTTTCTCTCTATCCCCTCTCTGTATCTCTCTCTCTCCACCTTTCTCTCTACCTCCTCTCTGTATCTCTCTCTCTCTCTGCCTTTCTCTCTACCCCCTCTATGTATCTCTCTCTCTCTCTCTCTGCCTTTCTCTCTACCCCCTCTCTGTCTCTCTCTCTACCCCCTCTCTGCTTTTCTCTCTACCCCCTTTCTGTCTCTCTCTCTACCCCATCTCTGCTTTTCTCTCTACCCCCTCTCTGTCTCTCTTTCTAACCCCTCTCTTTCTCTCTCTGCTTTTCTCTCTACCCCCTCTCGGTCTCTCTCTCTCTACCCCTCTGCTTTTTTCTCAACCCCCTCTCTATCTATCTCTGCCTTTCTCCCTACCCCCTCTCTGTCTCTCTCTCTACCCCCTCTCTGCTTTTCTCTCTACCCCCTCTCTGTCTCTCTCTCTACCTCCTTTCTGTCTCTCTCTACCCCCTTTCTGCCTTACTCTCTACCTCCTCTCTGTCTCTCTTTCTCTACCCCCCCTCTCTCTCTATCCTCCTTTCTCTCTACCCCCTCTCTGTCTCTCCATCCTCCTTTCTCTCTACCCCCTCTCTGTATCTCTCTCTCTCTCTGCCTTTCTCTCTACCCCCTCTCTGTCTCTCTCTCTATCCTCCTTTCTCTCTACCCCCTCTCTGTCTCTCTCTCTATCCTCCTTTGTCTCTACCCCCTCTCTGTCTGTCTCTCTCTCTCCACCTTTTTCTCTACCCCCTCTCTGTATCTCTCTGTCTTTCTCTCTACCTCCTCTCTGTATCTCTCTCTCTGCCTTTCTCTCTACCCTCTCTGTATCTCTCTCTCTCTCTCTGCCTTTCTCTCTACCCCCTCTCTGTATCTCTCTCTCTCTCTGCCTTTCTCTCTACCCCCTCTCTGTATCTCTCTCAGCCTTTCTCTCTACCCTCTATGTATCTCTTTCTGTCTCTCTCTCTCTCTCTGCCTTTCTCTCTACCCTCTCTGTATCTCTCTCTCTCTATGCCTTTCTCTCTACCCAAGAGATTATCAAGTAATTATCTTTTTGTTTTGTCATGATTTGGTTGGGTCTAATTGTGTTGCTGTCCTGGGGTTCTGTGGGGTGTGTTTGTGTTTGTGAACAGAGCCCCAGGACCAGCTTGCTTAGGGGACTCTTCTCCAGGTTCATCTCTCTTTGTTGGTGATGGCTTTGTTATGGGAGGTCACTTCCTTTTAGGTGGTTGTAGAATTTAAAGGCTCTTTTCTGGATTTTGAAAAGGAGCGGGTATCGGCCTAATTCTGCTCTGCATGCATTATTTGGGGTTTTACGTTGTACACAGAGGATATTTCTCTCTCTCTCTCTCTCTCTCTCTCTCTCTCTCTCTCTCTCTCTCTCTCTCTCTCTCTCTCTCTCTCTCTCTCTCTCTCTCTCTCTCTCTCTCTCTCTCTCTCTCTCTCTCTCTCTCTCTCTCTCTCTCTCTCTCTCTCTCTCTCTCTCTAGGCCATCCAGCAATATTCAGAGATTTAAATGTAATAGTAATAAGGAAAAGCACTATTTCCTGCTACTGTGTGGTCCTTTCCTCTGATTGATCCAGAGAAGTCAGCCAGCGTGGTGCATGGGTATTGGCCACAACGTCCTTCTTTTTTTTCTTCTTTTCTTCCTGTCCCTCTGTTGTTCCTCCCCTCCCTTCCTGTCCTTACTCTCCTTTTATCCAAACAGAGAGATCTGGAGGAGGTGGCAAGATGGCAGGCCCAAATGTAAAGCGTACGCAATCACTCAGATACAAGTGGCACCGCTAAAAATTGCCTTCATATATCAGCTTACAGGCAGAAAGGATACTAAAAGGTCAGGAGGAAAAACATATAGACGTGTCAGAGCCTGTGCTCTGGGCGCCAGGGCTGTGGGCTCATGGCTGAGGAGAGGAACTGGGAGGGTGTGAGAGAGTGTGTGTGTTTGAGAGATGTGATGTGTATGAGTGTGTACGTGTGTATGAGAATGTGTAAGATGGGCTCGAGGGGACCAGGGCAGTGTTTGATGAGACCTGTGTGTGTGTGTGTGTGTGTGTGTGTGTGTGTGTGTGTGTGTGTGTGTGTGTGTGTGTGTGTGTGTGTGTGTGTGTGTGTGTGTGTGTGTGTGTGTGTGTGTGTGTGTGTGTGTGTGTGTGTGTGTGTGTGTGTCAGCACAGCCACAGACACACAGGTACACTGAAGCTGTAACCTCTCCGCCGACCTCCGATGACAAGACGGATCGGTCCATTCATCTGCGGGTGAGTGCACGGATCGGTCCATTCATCTGCGGGTGAGTGCTGCGGCCGCGCAGCATTTTTCACGCCAGGGCCAGGATGCATCTGTGCTCTAGAGGAATGTCACTGGCCTGAATGCCCTGATCTGTCATGGGCTCGCCTGCAACACAAACACATACACACACCGTCTTAGAGTTGGGAAATCTGACAATCCATAGCACACGGCAGTATCTTAACTACAAAAGGCCAAGGAAAAACTACATAGACACCAGCATACTAGATTGACCTAATCTGTAGCTAATGGTCCTTGTGACCAGAGAGGACACATATAATCATGACATCATTGGATTCACAATAAATGCTCTAGTCTAGAGAGATCGGGTCACAGAGTAGTCAACCTTAGCCGTGGTTACACCTTGCACTAACATGTGGTTGTTGTCATCCGATCAAGATGATCCGATCACTATCTGATCGAGATTTGTTGCGTATAAACATGGTAATAAAATATGTCTTTTCATCCGTATTGTGACCACATTCCCTGGTCCCTCCATGTAGGCAAATGAATCCTACCTACCTTGGGCCTCCCGTTATGACACAAGCTGAATAAATCAATAGAAACAGCACATAGTTTTGTACTCTCATCATTACAGCCTACTTTTGCTAAATCAAAACTGCCTTCTAGAACCAACTTCTCTGGTTATAAACGACCTATGTGGCATCTATGTGAGTCAACAACATTCATTCTAGTTTTAAAATTGACTACAAAGTGTATATAGGATCAGTTTGGTCATAAAGTCAGTCTCATCCAAAATGAGATTTGGAAGTGAGTGCATCATGACAGGTATGAATGGATTGTTTGTGGATTACTTACATGGCCACTTTTGCCAATGATGTCCAATTTCCCAGAGACAACAAGACGAAGTCCGCCCATAGCTAGCTAGGATACTGTGATACTGTGATGTAACTAGCTAAATATATAGCCTCTCCCTAATGTGTCATGTGATGTAATGTCATAGAGAGGAAATCTGCATAGCTAACCTTGCACCTGACGATGGGGTTTGATAGCATGTAACATTAGCCAGCTTGTTATCGAGAATGTTTCAACGCGACCTGGCTAGCTAAGAAGATCCCTGCTAGTCAACATTAGCTGCCTAGCCAATTCATTTAAACTCGGACAAAGATATTGATAACTAACACAGATTTGGAAGTTAGGTAGATAGCTACTTTTATGAGAACAGACATGTTGTTTGGATTAGCACTTTCTCTCGATTCTGCCTTTACTGTATGATGAAATTGGGAGTCGTGATCAAGTGCTAGGTTAGCACTAGCTAGCTTTCGGGGACTTTGTCTACTACTAGTGCTAAAACAACATGCCTGTTCTCATAAAAGTGCATTGTGTTTTTTGGGGGGGCAAAAATAAATAACGGATGGTACTTGTTAAGCCTGAATATCAGTCTTTTTAGCTAACATGCTACAAATACGTGTCAGCAAGCATTCAGCAACGTAACATTACAGAGCTGCTTGCATAGTAACGGCATCAGAGTCACTGGCCTGAATCTAGTATGTACTTACAAGTTACTCTGTCAGTTAAATTACTTCCAAACTGGCTATATGTTTATTGAGTGACAAAATTGTATTTAATTCACAGGTTACTTACAAAACCTCGTGGATTTGTTGTTCAGCAGTGTCTTGGGAACCCTCTACCACATTAGGAGCAGAAGACTGAGGCAGTACGTGGCCAGGCACCAGTCCCACTTCCGTTTGGTCACATTTGATCTGGTCATAGGTCAAAATGCTCTCACGTGTCTGTCCTGGAATTCAACTAACAACCATTGACAATGTAATCAGCGCTGTGTGTACAAATGGAGTCCCCCTCCCCTCATGGAGTCCCCTGACTTACAGACAGGTTGATACAGATGTCTGACTTGGGAGAGACCTTGCTCTCTGCATTAAAATGATACAAGACACATCTATGACTTTTCAGTGTATTTTGTTATTATTCAATTGAACAGCAGGGCGAGGACCCTGTGAATTCTTCAAACATGTCAGGGAACTGTCTTTTATGGGACACCATATGAAGGGATGACGACTAACATGTACCACCAGACAAAATGTTGATAGGTAGAGTATCTGTATCGGCTGTGCAAGACAATAGAAGATGAAAGACAGGTGTAATATTTGCACATTGTTATATTATCTGAACACTACTTCTACAGTACTATGTGAAGGCTGGTTTATTCCCCATGGAACTGTTGCACTTGAAAGTTATCAAAACACTTTGTTTAGAATATCTCAAGTTCAGCAATTGCACTCTTCTCATATAGAGAGAAATAGTAATCAAATCAACTGTACATTTCGGTGTTCCTCAAGGTTCCGTTTTAGGACCACTACTGTTTTCACTATATATTTTACCTCTTGGGATGTCATTCGAAATAATGTTAACTTTCACTGCTATGCGGATGACACACAGCTGTACATATTGGGTACAGCTGTATTGGTAGTATTGGTAATTGTAGCAGTAGCGGTAGTGGTAGTGGTAGCGGTAGCAGTAGTGCTAGTAGTAGCGTTAGCGGTAGTTGTAGTGGTAGTTGTAGTGGAAGTGGAAGTGGTATTTGTATTGGTAGTGGTATTTGTAGTGACAGCGGTAGCGGTAGCGGAATTGATAGTTGTAGCGGTAGTGGTAGTGGTAGTGGTAGCGGTAGCGGTAGTGCTAGTAGTAGCGTTAGCGGTAGTTGTAGTGGTAGTTGTAGTGGAAGTGGAAGTGGTATTTGTATCGGTAGTGGTTGTGGTATTTGTAGTGACAGCGATAGCGGTAGCGGAATTGATAGTTGTAGCGGTAGTGGTAGTTGTAGTGGTAATTGTAGTGGTAGTGGTACTGGTAGAGGTACTTGTAGTTGTAGTGGTTTTGGTAGTGGTAGTTGTAGCGTTAGCGGCAGTGGAAGTGGTAGTTGTAGTTGAAGTGGTAGTGGTGTTTGTAGCGGCAGTTGTAGTGGTATTTGTAGAGGTAGCGGTAGCTTCAGTCTGGTTTTAGACCCGATCATCGCACTGAGACTGCACTTGTGAAGGTGGTAAATTACCTTTTAATGGTGTCAGACCGAGGCTTTGCATCTGTCCTCATGCTCCTAGACCTTAGCGCTGCCTTTTATACCATCGATCACCACATTCTTTTGGAGCGATTGGAAATCCAAATTGGTCTACATGGACACGTTCTGGCCTGTGAATGGTTTTTCCTCTGACAAATCAACTGTACATTTCGGTGTTCCTCAAGGTTCCGTTTTAGGACCACTATTGTTTTCACTATATATTTTACCTCTTGGGGATGTCATTCGAAAACATAATGTTAACTTTCACTGCTATGCGGATGACACACAGCTGTACATTTCAATGAAACATGGTGAAGTCCCAAAATTGCCCTCGCTAGAAGCCTGTGTTTCAGACATAAGGAAGTGGATGGCTGCAAACTTTCTACTTTTAAACTCGGACAAAACAGAGATGCCTGTTCTAGGTCCCAAGAAACAAAGAGATCTTTTGTTGAATCTGACAATTAATCTTGATGGTTGTAAAGTTGTCTCAAATAAAACTGTGAAGGACCTCGGCGTTACTCTGGACCCTGATCTCTCTTTTGACGAACACATCAAGACTGTTTCAAGGACAGCTTTTTTCCATCTACGTAACATTGCAAAAATCAGAAACCTTCTGTCCAAAAATATTGCAGAAACATTAATCCATGCTTTTGTTACTTTTAGGTTAGACTACTGCAATGCTCTAATTTCCGGCTACCCGGATAAAGCACTAAATAAACTTCAGTTAGTGCTAAATACGGCTGCTAGAAACCTGACTAGAACCCCAAAATTTGATCATATTACTCCAGTGCTAGCCTCCCTACACTGGCTTCCTGTTAAGGCAAGGGCTGATTTCAAGTTTTTACCTATCTTTCCGATTTGGTCCTGCAGTACATACCTACACGTACGCTACGGTCACAAGACGCAGGCCTCCTAATTGTCCCTAGAATTTCTAAGCAAACAGCTGGAGGCAGGCCTTTCTCCTAGAGAGCTCAATTTTTATGGAATGGTCTGCCTACCCATGTGAGAGACGCAGACTCGGTCTCAACTTTTAAGTCTTTACTGAAGACTCATCTCTTCAGTGGGTCATATGATTGAGTGTAGTCTGGCCCAGGAGTGTGAAGGTGAACGGAAAGGCTCTGGAGCAAAGAACCGCCCTTGCTGTCTCTGCCTGGCCGGTTCCCCTCTCTCCACTGGGATTCTCTGCCTCTAACCCTATTACAGGGGCTGAGTCACTGGCTTACTGGTGCTCTTTCATGCCGTCCCTGGGAGGGGTGCGTCACTTGAGTGGGTTGAGTCACTGACGTGATCTTCCTGTCTGGGTTGGCGACCCCCCTTGGGTGGTGCTGTGGCGGAGATCTTTGTGGGCTATACTCAGCCTTGTCTCAGGATGGTAAGTTGGTGATTGAAGATATTCCTCTTGTGGTGTGGGGGCTGTGCTTTGGCAAAGTGGGTGGGGTTATATCTTTCCTGTTTGGCCCTGTCTGGGGGTATCGTCGGATGGGGCCACAGTGTCTCCTGACCCCTCCTGTCTCAGCCTCCAGTATTTATGCTGCAGTAGTTTATTTGTTGGGGGGCTAGGGTCAGTTTGTTATATCTTGAGTACTTCTCCTGTCTTATCCGGTGTACTGTGTGAATTTAAGTATGCTCTCTCTAATTCTCTCTTTCTTTCTCTCTTTCTTTCTCTCTCTCGGAGGACCTGAGCCCTAGGACCATGCCTCAGGACTACCTGGCATGATGACTTCTTGCTGTCCACAGTCCACCTGGCCGTGCTGCTGCTCCAGTTTCAACTGTTCTGCCTGCGGCTATGGAACTCTGACCTGTTCACCGGACGTGCTACCTGTCCCAGACCTGCTGTTTTCAACTCTCTAGAGAGAGCAGGAGCGGTAGAGATACTCTTAATGATCGGCTATGAAAAGCCAACTGACATTTACTCCTAAGGTGCTGACTTGCTGCACCCTCGACAACTACTGTGATTATTATTAGTTGACCATGCTGGTCATTTATGAACATTTAAACATCTTGGCCATGTTCTGTTATAATCCCCACCCGGCACAGCCAGAAGAGGACTGGCCACCCCTCATAGCCTGGTTCCTCTCTAGGTTTCATCCTAGGTTTTGGCCTTTCTAGGGAGTTTTTCTTAGCCACCGTGCTTCTACACCTGCATTTGGGGCGGCAGGGTAACCTAGTGGTTAGAGCGTTGGACTAGGAACCGAAAGGTTGCAAGATCAAATCCCCGAGCTGACAAGGTAAAAATCTGTCGTTCTGCCCCTGAACAAGGCAGTTAACCCACTGTTCCTAGGCCGTCATTGAAAATAAGAATTTGTTCTTAACTGACTGATATTATCTCATAGAACAAAATGTATAAGATCTCCTAAGCTTGTATTAACCTCAGACCTTATTTTCGGAGTAAACCAGAGGTAACATACGGTATTACCGGGATTTAGGACTACAAGCTGGCGAGCTCTATTACTCTGTATGCTACTGAGGAAGCTTGATCAGTAGCTTACAGAGTGATGTGAGAAGAATGCCCCCTCCCTGCATCTCACATGAACTGATAGGTTGAGGCAAACCCTGGCAAATCACTCCACCCCTCCTGTAACCTGACTGCACCTGTCCATAACCTGTAATACATTACATAGAGGGAAGGGACTTCATCACCCATTGGAGGCTGGAAGACAGAAGCTCACCCAGAGAGCTGTGCGTGTCAGTGTGTGGTTAGACAGCCACATCCTTAGACTGGACCATAGAAATAGAATAGAATGCCATGCTGGTTCTGAGACAGCTCAAGTACCCACGATTGTTCTGCTCTTTGTTCTATCTGTGGTTGTACCTTACACACAACTTAAAGTGTAGGCATACCATCTGTATCAGCAAATTCAACACGTTCAACTCACAGTTGTTGATATCGTTTCAACTGTAATATGTCTTTACATGACGTGATAAAACATTGAGCTGTAACTACATTTGTAGCAAGGTGTTGTAGAACGTGTGACTCATGAAACACATTCCAGACACTGATACTTCTTGCTATCTTGGCATAACTGTGATTTGACAGAGAAAAATCAACTCGCTAGATAGGCTCGTCAGCTGTAGCTATCCCCAAGCTATGCTAGCTAGCTATACTGAAAAATAATGTAAATGAAACATGGAACAATTTTACTGAGTTACAGTTTATATAAGGAAATCAGTCAATTGAAATAAATTCATTAGGCACTAATCTATGTATTTCAAATTAATGGGCAGGGGCGTAGACATGGGTGAGCCTGGCTGGGCATAGGCCAGGAAGTGAGAATTCTGAGACTGGTCAATGTTCAACTCATCGCCGATTCAATTCCCTGTAAGATATGGATCTGTTTGCACTTCTTACGCCTTCCACTAGATATCAACAGTCTGTAGAATGTGGAATGAAGCTTATGCTGTGTTGTGGGGCTGGATGGGAGGGGAATGAGTCAGTGGTCTGGCAGATTGCCAGTTCCTGGTCATGCGCTTTCCTCATGATATCGCCTTGTGTTCCATAACTTCTACAGACATGAAGGAATGCTCCGGTTGGAACGTTATTAGATATATATGATAACAACATCCTGAAGATTGATTCTCTACTTAGTTTGACCAGTTTATTCAACCTGTTATATAACTTTTTGAAGTTTTTGTCCGAGTTCGCCTGCATTTGCGCAAGCGTTTGGATATGTGCACTAAACATGCTAGCAAAAGTAGCTACTTAGACATAAGTAATGGACGTTATCGAACAAAACAACGATTTATTGTGGAACTAGGATTCCTGGGAGTGCATTCTGAGGAAGATGATCAACGGTAAGGGAAAATTTATGATGTAATTTCGTATTTCTGTTGACTCCAACATGGCGGAGAAATGTTGTTATGTTTGAGCGCCGTCTCAGATTATTGCATGGTGTGCTTTTTACGTAAAGTTTTTGGGAAATCTGACACAGCGGTTGCATTAAGAACAAGTGTATCTTGAATTCTATGTAAAACATGTATCTTTCATCAAAGTTTATGGTGAGTATTTCTGTTATTTGATGTGGCTCTCTGCAATTTCTCCGGATATTTTGGAGGCATTTCTGAACATGGCGCCAATTTAAACCGAGATTTGTGGATATAAATATGCACATTATCGAACAAAACATACATGTATTATGTAACATGATGTCCTATGAGTGTCATCTGATGAAGATCATCAAAGGTTAGTCATTAATTTTATCTCTATTTCTGCTTTTTGTGACTACTATCTTTTGCTGGGAAAATGGCTGTGTTTTTCTGTGGCTATGTACTGAGCTAACAAAATCATCTGGTGTGCTTTCTCCGTAAGTCCTTTTTGAAATCAGACATGTTAGCTGCATTCACAACATGTGTAGCTATAATTTGGTGTCTTTCATGTGTGATTTCATGAAAGATTGATTTTTATAGTAATATATTTTAATTTGGAGCGCTACATTTTTTCTGGCTTTTGGCAGAGAAGAGAAGTTAATATCCCAGAGAAGATAATACTGCATATGTTTGTTTGTTTTGATTGAATGGCAAAGATACCCCCAATAATCACCCACATTAGACCACACCCCAAAGAAAACTCTAGTTTGGGCTTCAGTAATGTCCACTGCATTTCTTAATGAACACCGGAAGAAACACATGCAGAACAGGTGAGTGCAGTTCACCTTCAACAAGTGAGTGCAGTTCACCTTCAACAAGTGAGTGCAGTTCATCTTTAACAGGTGAGGGCAGTTCACCTTTAACAGGCGAGTGCAGTTCACCTTTAAAACCTCTCTAGGGTACGTGAGACGGTAACGTCCCACTTATTCAACAGACAGTGAAACTGCAGGGCGCCAAATTCAAATACAGAAATACTCAGAAAACAAAACATATTTTTACATAGGTTTAAAGATGAACTTCTTGTGAATCCAACCTCGGTGTCAGATTTAAAAAATGCTTTACGGCGAAAGCATACCTTACGATTATTTGAGAACATAGCCCAGCAGACAAATCATTACAAACAGTAACCAGCCACGTAGTAGAGTTACACTAGTCAGAAATAGAGATAAAATGAATCCCTTACCTTTGATGATCTTCATATGGTTGCACTCAGAAGACATTCATTTACTCAATAAATGTTCCTTTTCTTCGATAAAGTCTCTCTTTATATCCAAAAACCTCAGTTTTGTTTGCGCGTTTTCTTCAGTAATCCACAGGCTCAAACGCGGTCACAACAGGCAGACAAAAAATCCAAATTGTATCCGTAAAGTTCATAGAAACATTTCAAACGATGTTTGTATTCAATCCTCAGGTTGTTTTTAGCCTAAATAATTGATCATATTTCAACCGGACAATAACGTCGTCAATATAAAAGGTAAACATGAAAGGCACTCTCTCGGTCGTGCGCATGAAAAAGCTCTGTGACACGGCAGGGTCCACTCATTCAGACTGCTCTTACTCCCTCATTTTTCAGAATACAAGCCTGAAACAATTTCTAAAGACTGTTGACATCTAGTGGAAGGCATAGGAACTGCAATTCGAGTCCTAAGTCAATGGATACTGTAATGGCATTGAATAGAAAACTACAAAACCAAAAAAAATCCTACTTCCTGAATGGATTTTTCTCAGGTTTTCGCCTGCCAAATCAGTTCTGTTATACTCACAGACACTATTTTAACAGGTTTGGAAACTGTAGAGTGTTTTCTTTCCAAATCCACCGGTTATATGCATATCATCCCTTCTGGGCCCGAGAAGCAGGCAGTTTAATTTGGGCATGCTTTTCATCCAAAATTCCGAATGCTGGCCCCTACCCTAGAGAAGTTAATGATTTAAGAATGGCCGTAATAGGCTACTGTCACAATAACCTCAACCTGCCCACAGCCTTACAAATAAATATTCTGAGAATCTCTACCATTCCTAAACAAGTCACCACACATATGAGCTGAGTATCTGAATGTGTACAAAATACAATTAATACACAGTCTATATAAAAATGACACGTAGGCCCTAATGAACACAGTAAAACCAGAAACAGGTTAAGTTACAGAGTAGATTATAAAGTGCATCTCTGAATGGTGCAACACATTATCCAAACAGTTCTGGACAGAGTTGTTCTTTACGCATGGATGTTTACATACGTTGACTTTAATAGTGTTGTTATCTTGTATTGTATATAACCTTTATTATAGGTCTAAACAGTAACAAAGGATAAAAAAGTGAGATGCTGGGAGAACGACCGTGGTTTAGTTTCCTCCAATTCACTGATCAGTGATCATTTGTCAAAGGAACGTCAATATAAACCAATAGCAAGACGCTTGATTCAATTAGGAAAATGCATGGATAAATACGGCAATCGATAAAAAGTGCAAAGGAGCATGCACGTAAAGCAAATAGCTTCATCAAGGAATAAAGTGTCAATCTAAAAGTATCCTAAAGAGTCCTTCATATTGAAGCCTACATTTTATTGGACAGTGGCCTCGCTCATGCTTACAGACAGCGTTCCGCCTCTTTTCATTAGATTCGACATATTTTGCACTTTATTGATAGCTGTAAAATGCTCAAAAATTCACAGAATACAATATAATACAATTGAAAAAAGGATTGCATGATAATACCAATGTATAGCAACTGAAATCCTATTCACCCCCTGCCACCATTCATTCTGGCTAGATCTGAAGGTAGGTTATCCTGTTTGGGGTGCATGCCCGAAATCGGAACGAAAATGACAACAGCTGCAGGGCGCGAAATTCAAAATCTATTTTTTAAAAATATTTAACTTTCACACATTAACAAGTCCAATACAGCATTTGAAAGATAAACATCTTGTCAATATAGCCAACATGTCTGATTTTTTAAATGTTTTACAGAGAAAACACCACATATATTTATGTTAGCTCACCACCAAATACAAAAGTGGACAGACACGTATGAATATGATTATGATGTATGAATTATGATTCAAGTAGCATGCACAAGCCAACCGAAATAAACTAAAACCAACCTAAAGAACCCAGAAAAAACTACCTCAGATGACAGTCATATAACATGTTACACAATAAATCTATGTTTTGTTCATAAAAAGTGCATATTTTAGCTATAAATCAGTTTTACATTGATGCTACCATAAATGCTACCACATAGCTACAGCCTGAATCCAGACGGGAGTAGCCAGAGAAAATACATACACCAACGTCGACTACTAATTACACCTCATAAAACATTTCAGAAAAACATATGGTGGATAGCTAATGAAAGACAGATATCGTGTGAATAAAGCCAATATTTCCGATTTTTGAAGTGTTTTACAGCGAAAACACAATATATCGTTATATTAGCTAACAACATAAGCTAGTATAAGGCAGCACTAGCATAAGTCAAGCGCTAGCCTAGCACAGTTAGCAGAGTTAGCATAGCACAGTTCGACAGATATATGAAAAAGCATCCCAAATTGGGTCCTTATCTTTGTTGATATTCCATCAGAATGTTGTAACGGGGTCCAATGTCCAGTAGAGTCTTTAGTTGGGTTCCAGAATGAACTATTTCCCTCTTTGGTTAGCAAGCACAATAGCATTGCGGCGCTAACCTCTCCTTCTTCAAAAAATTCTTCCAAAACATCACGTCTAAAGTCCAGAATAAATTGCAATAATATAATTAAAGTATATTGAAAAAACATACTTTAGGATGATTTTGTGACATGTATCAAATAATATCGCAGTCAGAGATCATATTCACCGTTATCGACCTTCTTCCAGAAGCCGAGACCAAATTATGCTTCGCGCCCGGACTTTTTTTTTAACTGCGCAGGTCTTACAAGAAGGTGTGTTATTCAGTCCATGGACGAGATATTCGACTGCTTTCAATTCTCACTTCCGCATTACAGCCTGATGAAGGCGTGTGACGTGTTTCTACGGTCCTAAGTGTAATGACCTTTTATAGACAAGGTCTTAAAGAGACACATCGCATTTTGGAAATCTCAATTCGGCTGGGAAAATGGCTGTAAAAATATTTCTGTTCGACTTAGAGAAACAATTCAAACCTTTTTAGAAACTATAGACTGTTATCTATCCAACAGTAGTAAATATATGCATATTGTAAAATAAAAAGTTTCTTAGGAGGCCGTTTGAAAATGTGCACATATTTTCCAGTTTTTTCAATATTCAGCTTGCAGCCCAAACAGGTTAAAGGTGAAACATTGTTCCTACGCATTACACCTCTCCACACACTTGTCATACACTTCGCTATCCTGCTGAGTCTCCATCATAGTCCGTCCCATGCATCCCCAATTTGTAGTTCATTTTAAATTCTGCTACATTTTAAGTCCTTGTCCTTTCTGTAGCCTACTATGTTTTCAAATATTCAATTTTGCGCTGGTATTGGACGACGGAACGGGAGAAACCTTCATAAATATCTTTAATGTCCGTTTTATTCAGAGCTGGACATGGTGTTAGACTGTGACATCTGACCACAGTACCAGTAGAAGACCATGATCTTAATTCAACTGGCCCGTGGGATTCTTTTTGGAGAGAGTGGGACAACCGTGATGTTGGCCAAATGTATATGCTTTTGTTGTCAGCAAGATCTAATGACAATCAGATGACAGTGTGTCTTTTGATTGTCTACATCTGTCTACAAATTTGGGCATAAACCGGAATGTTAACAAGATCAGGACAATGGACACATGTCAGAAACAGGTATAAACTGGGCTTTTGTTAATAAAGTAGTAAATTAAATCACAAAATAATCACAATGCTATGCATCAGTTGTAGCTACTTAGATTGATCCCCATGACCTCATGGACAATGAGAAAAGATCAATCTTGCTGCATGTTATCTTGAGTAATACAGTCTTTTTTTGTTAGTGGACAGGAAATGTCTCTCACTGCCTGTGTTCTCTCAGACAGAAGGAGATATATGACCTGACGACTCAACCATTGATGACCTGGTCTTCACCCACTACCCACCCTCACACTGGTCCAGAGAGTCTGATCTGCAGGTTAGGAGAGAAAGAGAGGGGTCGGAGTGAGAGAAAAAGGTACTGAAGAGAGAGGCCAATATCCACACGTGAAAAGTCTCGTGCGCTTTCTGCCTGTTGTTTGTTTATGTGCTAATGACCTCTTAGAGCCTCTCTGTCATTACACACTCTCTGTGCTCAGCCTGGTTGGGTGTGTGAATTAGGACATAGACATACGCTTTTGCATGATTGAGGATGGATAGGCGGCGGGAAGGATGGAAAGAGATATGGACGGAGGGATGCATTGAGAGGGGAGAGGGGGCGGTCAGAGTGTGAAGCTAAGATAATGATGATGTGGAGAGGGCAGAGCAGGCACCCAGTGCCACAGCTGGCAGAGGAGGGCAGAGGTGGCACTGTTAGCCTGCTGGCTCAGAATGGGATCCACTGGACCACACACAGAAACCCATTTACTGCCCCGCTGACGAGAACCCCCGGGCCTACACACACACACACACACACACACACGCACACACACACACACACACACACACACACACACACACACACACACACACACACACACACACACACACACACACACACACACACACACACACACACACACACACACACACACACACAAACACAGGGCAGAGATGTCCTCTGTTGTTTTTTCGGGGGTAGTGGGCAGTCACGGGGGTATGTGTGTGTCTGACAGCTGTGGGTGTGTGAATGCATGTGTGCGTGTCTGTGCTCATGTGTGTGTGCGCACCCGACAGTCCACAGAAGTGGTTGATCCCCTCGGTAGTTGATTTGGGTTGGCCCTACAGGCCCTGTCAGTACAACATGCTCTCTGTCTCTTCCTCTAGACCAGTCAGAACTGTTACTCAACTAGAGAGAGGTTACACACACTCACACAGCTGATTGTAACAGTTTGATGCGTTAAAGGCGTAAATCTTCAATAAATTACCAGATTAAAATAAAATAAAAATATATATATTTTAACCACTCTGGACCACTCTGATGTATGTTGTTTTGTGTGCAATGATTACAAAGTAATTGTGTTGACCAGTAAGTTCAGTTGTGTGTCAACTTGGACTCCAATTTATATTTATGCAAATTAGGAGGGAGGAAGTTATACTATAGTGGTCATTGAGGTGGTTGCTGAGGTGGTTACCGTGGTTATCTTCCTTAGCATCGATAAATAAAGAGCTCCACTAGACCCGGAGCAGGGGCTAATTTTCCAACCCAGTGAGGAGAGCTCTAAACGGAGAACACCTTCTCTCCACTCCAACTGGTCCCCTGCATTTCTCTATTTCTCACTGTCAATATATCTCTTCATATCCAGACGATACATACGAAGCTGATGTTTATATTCAATAATTAGGGATTTTTTTTTGCTCATGGATTTTTCAAATGTTATGAGCGTAGCCATCAGGGCTTGGTTGGGATGTGGGCGCTGATATTTATGTAAATTCTAATAAAAGCTAACTGACATTTCAAATGTTCTTATCTGCATTCTTTTTTCTCTTTCTATCTCTCTCTTCCTCCTTCCTGTCTGTCCAGAGTGGACACGTGTCATCACTGTGTCCTGGTGGTTCTCGTGAGGTTAAGGCCGTTCTATAATTCCCTCGGTCATCTAATCCCCTCATATTCACTCGCTTTTAAACACACACACGCAGACACACGCAGACACACACACACAACACACACACATGCAGATAAGATTGCTGCTGGCCAGCATCCGCTGCAGTAGGACAGCTGAGTGTGTGTGTAAGGTGTATTAGTCTGTGTGGGTTGTAGGGGATATCCCCCTCCCTGTATGAAGGAGATTAATTGTAGAAAGAAAATAAGCCTGTCTGTGGGCAGTGACCTAAGGGTCTGTCTCCCTCTGTATGATAAAGCGCTGTGCACATGGACACACACACTTGTGCACACACGGGAACATACACACGGACTGACAAAAACGCGGACACGTAAACACAGATATCCTCTCGCCATCTGCACCAAGTACCCAGGATTTCGATATGGGAAAGGGTGGGGTCAAGCATGAGAACAGGCTGTACTGTGTTTTGTGACATACTCTCACCCTGTCTTTCTCTCTCTCTCTCTCTCTCTCTCTCTCTCTCTCTCTCTCTCTCTCTCTCTCTCTCTCTCTCTCTCTCTCTCTCTCTCTCAGTATTCAACGTCCATCCATGTCTGAGGAATTCAGGAGATGACGTTGAAATCGGCCACTAGGGGCAACAGTGAGCGCTGTTACCTTCAAGTAGGGAAGTGAAAGGAAAGGGAAAGGCTTTGGTATTGCTAGGCCGTTGTGGACAGGGATGGCGGATAGACGTAAGCCTCCGCCTCTTGTTCCATAGGTTGCATGATCCAATCTAGGAATAGAAAGCTGTCTTTGAGATGTTTGTTTTAAGCCTATCCCAAACCGTAACCCATAACACTTACCTTAACGTCTTGGAGTAACCAAACACTTCGAAATCAAATTGAATTGGTCGCATACACATATTTAGTAGATGTTATTGCGGGTGTAGCGAAATGCTTGTGTTTCTAGCTCCAACAGTGCAGTAGTATCTAACAATTCACAACAATACACACAAATCTAAAAGTAAAAGAATGGAATTATGAAAAATATAAGTATTAGGACGAACTATGTCGGAGTCCAGAGTATAAATACACTGCTCAAAAAAATTAAGGGAACACTTAAACAACACAAGGTAACTCCAAGTCAATCACACTTCTGTGAAATCAAACTGTCCACTTAGGAAGCAACACTGATTGACAATAAATTTCAGAGGCTGTTGTGTAAATGGAATAGACAACAGGTGGAAATTATAGGCAATTAGCAAGACACCCCCAATAAAGGAGTGGTTCTGCAGGTGGTGACCACAGACCACTTCTCAGTTCCTATGCTTCCTGGCTGATGTTTTAGTCACTTTTGAATGCTGGCGGTGCTTTCACTCTAGTGGTAGCATGAGACGGAGTCTACAATCCACACAAGTGGCTCAGGTAGTGCAGCTCATCCAGGATGGCACATCAATGCGAACTGTGGCAAGAAGGTTTGCTGTGTCTGTCAGCGTAGTGTCCAGAGCATGGAGGCGCTACCAGGAGACAGGCCAGTACATCAGGAGACGTGGAGGAGGCCGTAGGAGGGCAACAACCCAGCAGCACCCACCGCTACCTGCACCTTTGTGCAAGGAGGTGTACTGCCAGAGCACTGCCAAATGACCTACAGCAGGCCACAAATGAGCATGTGTCTGCTCAAACGGTCAGAAACAGACTCCATGAGGGTGGTATGAGGGCCCGACGTCCACAGGTGGGGGATGTGCTTACAGCCCAACACCGTGCAGGACGTTTGGCATTTGCCAGAGAACACCAAGATTGGCAAATTCGCCACTGGCGCCCTGTGCTCTTCACAGATGAAAGCAGGTTCACACTGAGCACATGTGACAGACGTGACAGAGTCTGGAGACGCCGTTGAGAACGTTCTGCTGCCTGCAACATCCTCCAGCATGACCGGTTTGGCGGTGGGTCAGTCATGATGTGGGGTGGCATTTCTTTGGGGGGCCGCACAGCCCTCCATGTGCTCGCCAGTGGTAGCCTGACTGCCATTAGGTACCGAGATGAGATCCTCAGACCCCTTGTGAGACCATATGCTGGTGCGGTTGGCCCTGGGTTCCTCCTAATGCAAGACAATGCTAGACCTCATGTGGCTGGAGTGTGTCAGCAGTTCCTGCAAGAGGAAGGCATTGATGCCCAATTTGTAAGTCGCTCTGGAGAAGAGCGTCTGCTAAATGACTTAAATGTAAATGTAATGCTATGGACTTGCCTGCCCGTTCCCCAGACCTGAATCCAATTGAGCACATCTGGGACATCATGTCTCGCTCCATCCACCAACGCCACGTTGCACCACAGACTGTCCAGGAGTTGGCGGATGCTTTAGTCCAGGTCTGGGAGGAGATCCCTCAGGAGACCATCCGCCACCTCATCAGGAGCATGCCCAGGCGTTGTAGGGAGGTCATACAGGCACGTGGAATCCACACACACTACTGAGCCTCATTTTGACTTGTTCTAATTACATTACATCAAAGTTGGATCAGCCTGTAGTGTGGTTTTCCACTTTAATTTTGAGTGTGACTCCAAATCCAGACCTCCATGGGTTGATAAATTTGATTGCCATTGATAATTTTTGTGTGATTTTGTTGTCAGCACATTCAACTATGTAAAGAAAAAAGTATTTAATACGAATATTTCATTCATTCAGATCTAGGATGTGTTATTTTAGTGTTCCCTTAATTTTATTGAGCAGTGTATATTTATGTGATGTGATGTAGAGACATTATGGACAGTATGTGAATAGAATATGTAGTATATCTGTAGAATACGTATATAGAATAGTATATGTACAGCAATAGTGGAATAGGATGGCCTTGACTAGAATACATTATATACATGTGAAATGAGTATGTGTAAACTTTATTTAAGTAACCAGTGTTCCATGTCTATGTACACAGGGCAGCAGCCTCTAAGGTGTAGGGTTGAGTAATTGGGTGGTAGCCGTCTTGTGACAATGACTAAGGTAAGGGCAGGGTACTTGGTGGAGGCCGGCTACTTTAACAATCTGATGGCCTTGAGATAGAAGCTGGGACCAGTCTCTAGGTCCCAGCTTTGAAGCACCTGTACTGACCTCGCCTTCTGGATGATAGTGGGGTGAACAGGCCGTGGCTCTGGTGGTTGATGTCCTTGATGATCTTTTTGGCCTTCCTGCCCCCAGTGATGCGTTGGGCAGACCGCACCACCATCTGGAGAGCCCTGCGATTCCGGGCGGTGCAGTTGCTGTATCAGGCGGTGATACAGACCGACAGGATGCTCTCAATGGTGCATCTGTAAAAGTTTGTGAGAGGCCAAGCCACATTTCTTCAGCCTCCTGAAGTTGAAGAGGCGCTGTTGCGCCTTCTTCACCACACTGTCTGTGTGGGTGGACCATTTCAGAATGTCAGTGATGAGTACGCCAAGGAACTTGAAGCTTTCACCTTCTCTACTGCGGCCCCGTCGATTTGACATTTGGAAACATGGATGAACGTCTAACTCTGACGTAAGACTGTGAGAGCTTATTGAGAATGCAATGAAATGATGAAAGCGCTGGCTAGGCCGCATGAATAGAGACATAAACACACAGACTAATGACACTCAGGCCTGGGAGGACCGAGTGTGTATGTGTGTGTGTGCGTGTGTGCGTGTGTGTGTGTGCATGTCTGTGTTTGTTCTCTAGCCAGTCTCCTCTCCACTGCTAAGTGGACCCAGCTGGGCAGAGGTGGCACCAGAGATGTTTATCGAGGGCTTCAGCCCATCAACTTATTGTCAACAGTTCAAGAGACTGTCAACGCACAGTGGGCGAGAAAGAAGGAAAAAGAGAGCGAGAAAGAGAGAGAGAGAGACAGTTTAACCACTGTTAGTAAGGCGACACACTCA
>NC_074701.1:5245704-5275704 GCF_029448725.1 Salvelinus fontinalis
TCTACTGTGTGTGTGAACACCAGCGCACAATCGACTGAAATAGAGCTGTCTGGACTCTTGCTCTCTCCCTCTCTCCCTCCCTCTATGCCCCCCCCCTCTCTCTCTCCCTCTCTCCCTTTCTCTCCCTCCCTCTCTACCTCCCTCTTTCTCAGATTTTGATTGGGCGAGCACTTGAGAACACTGAGTTAGACCCTAAAAGGCGAACAGCCACAATTTCAGAGAAGTCATGAAAGTTTTCTCTTTCTCTTTTCTCTTCTCTTTCTCTTCTCTTTTCTGTCTTCTCTTTCTGTTGGGCCCAGTGAGACATGTTCTGTGTATGAGTGTGAACCGGGCTGCATTGGAGATCCAATGGTGAACCTGGCTCATCCCACGTTGAACCACTCAATACCTATTACTAGATACTGCTGCTCTCTGATACTGTCGAGTTATGAGAAGAGGGGGGTCGGAGGAGGGAGGAGTGTGTGTGTGTGTATAAATGATGTGTGTGTTTGCCAAGAGGAGGGAGAAGTGTGTGTGTGTATATATCAATTATGTGTGTTTGTGCCAAGAGAAGGGAGGTATGTGTGTGTGTGTGTGTGTGTGTGTGTGTGTGTGTGTGTGTGTGTGTGTGTGTGTGTGTGTGTGTGTGTGTGTGTGTGTGTGTGTGTGTGTGTGTGTGTGTGTGTGTGTGTGTGTGTGTGTGTGTGTGTGTGTGTGTGTGTGCGTGCGTGCGTGCGTGCGTGCGTGCGTGCGTGCGTGTGTGTGTGCGTGCGTGCGTGCGTGTGTGTGTGTATTTGTGTGCAGGTAATGGGCAGAGGGACAGTGTTGAGTAATGCAGAGATGACCTGTCCTCTGACAGTGTTGGGCCAGAGGTGGGTTGGGTAAACACTACTACTACTACTACTACTATTAGCTCCAGGTTATACATCGAGGCATTAATTATAACTACAAGTAATTGCTACTGAGGCAACAGCCACACTACAACAGAACAAAGCTCTATGGGCTCCCGAGTGGCATAGCGGTCTAAGGCACTGCATCTTCGGGTGGCAGGTAGCGTAGTGGTTAGAGCGTTGGGCCAGTAATCGAAAGGTTGCTGGATTGAATCCCCGAGCTGACAAGGTAAAAATCTCTTGATCTGCCCCTGAACAAGGCAGTTAACCCCCTGTTCCCCGGTAGGCTGTCATTGTAAATAAGAATTTGTTCTTTACTGACTGGCCCAGTTAAATAAGGTTAAATAAAAATGTAATAAAAAAATATACAAAACAGCCTTTGCAAAAAGCTACTATTCACTATATATATATATATATATATATATATATATATATATATATATATATATATATATATATATATATATATAAAGTTACCATTATTGTCTAACATTCACTAATTGTTTTGAAAAGAAAAAGCAAAATGGATCAGAGCTCTGATAAACCAGAGATGTGAAGGAACCTTTGTCAATAATAAAATAGAATAAAATGTAAGTTAACTCATTGAATGAGACTGAATCATTTTTTTTTTGTTGACATGCACACAATACACACACACAATACACACAATGCACACACAATGCACACTCACAATGCACACGCACAATGCACACACACCATACACACTCACAATACACAATCACAATACGCACTCACAATACGCACTCACAACACACACACACACACACTCACAATACACAGACACAATACACACTCAACATACACACACAATACACACACACAATACACACACACACACACACAATACGCACACACAATACCCACTCACAATACACACATACACTACACACACACAATACACAAACACACAATACACACACAATACACACAATGCACCTCTCTATCCATTACCAGCTATGAGCTTTGAGGAGAGTTTCCATGTCTGAAATCTGTCTTACCTACTACTTACTAAAACTGCATACTGAGTACTAATCGTACTACATACTATTTAGAATGTACTGTTTAGTAGAAAGGTATGCAGGAGGCTCACCCATACTGAAAATGAGTCATATAATGTACAATTGTGCTGTTTCACGCTATTCGTCCATTTATCTGATTATCAGCTGTTGTCAGACACAGGTGGGCAGCGAATCCGTACTAGATGAAAAGCCTAAATGCTTATGACATCCTGGTATTTAAAACATACAAAATGTTCAAAATTTCACATAGACCTACTATAAAACATTATTTTCGTAACCCCAAACGGCCTACTATTTAAGACGCAAGTACGGGTATCCACACACGGACAAATATCAGGAGCGGATAATGAATAGGACTGTCTTCTGTAGACCAAATTATTTTTCTGCACTTTGCACAAATACAGTTTCAGATTAGAATTCACTCCGCCGGTATTTCATTGTATGAGTGTACAGGCCACCTTCCTCTGTGATCAGACTTTGCTAACCCAGTACAGAGAGAACAGTGAACAGAGACACAGTGAACAGAGAGTGCCCTTCTCCAGACAAGCTGTAACAGTCAGCAGAGGAGACAGCAATTACTGCACATCTGATGTGTGTCGGAACGACCCTATTCCTCAGACACACACAGTCACATACACAGTGACTGCAGCAACACACACATACACACACACCATGCCATCACATCATCTCACTCACAAACACAGAGACACGACACACACAGAGACACAACACACACACACACACTCAACACACACATACACTGTCACATCACAACACTTCCTGGAGCGTTGCCCGGGGATAATGGATTAGAGAAGTCCAATTTGAACGGCGGTTGTCCGTAGCGACAACTCCCCCCCTCCCCAGCCACTCCCTCGTGTCTAATCAGCGTTAATACAGCGGTGAGTATGCCCCCCCCACTTCCGTTCCCTCCCATAGGGGGTTATCCATCAGCTGTCCACACAGTCCTGGTTCCGACGGGCCTTGGCCACAGCCTAAGTGGAAAGACCCACCCAGCATATGCTGCTAAAGTCGTGGGCTGTGGGGCGGGGGGGGGTGGCCGGCTAGATCTAGGCCGGCTAGATCTAGGCTGCTTCTCGGTGCGATGTGAGGACAGGCGCGTGAAGACGCTCCCAGGCAGCTTTCTGTGTCACCATCGCTAGGCTTCAAGTGGAGAGGCAGGCAGGGAGGCAGGGAGAGAGGTTGGGTAGGCAAAGCACTACTGCAGGACTACATTGTACTACCACTCTGGACTGGTGCAAGAGATTTTATTTTGATAGCTGAGGGAGAAAGCGAGAGAAAGAAAGTGTGAGAGAGAACATCTCTGAAAGAGGAAAACACTTTATAAGACTTTAATCTGCCCAATATGGTCCTCTCCTCTTCCTAAAGCTGATCCCCTGTTCCATCCCATCCTTACACATACATGCACACACAGACACACACACACACGCACACACTCCTGAGGGTGTATTCATCGACGAGGCGATGTCATTCACGGCCTCTGTCTCAAGTGTGTGTGTGTGACTCCGGGGGAATGGCTCTTAATCCCATTAGTGGTGGAACACACAGCGTTACAGCCCACTCCTCCAGACCTGTCTCCAGTCATTACCCTGACCCCTCTCTCTATCTGTCCCCCTCTCTGCCGCGCTCACTCTCTCACACTCTCACTGCCTCTTACTCCTCGGCTTGTCTCCAACGCCAAAACCTAAACACAGGTCTGTCTGTAGTATTTTCAGTCTTTATCTACTCCAGATAAACACTATGTCCTTTTCTCCCTTATGCTCTCAAACACTTACCATCTTTTACCTTAGTTTTCTGCCTCTTTTTTTTCTTGAAAAAAAAAAAAACTCTTTCACCTCTCTGTCTTAAAAACAGAAAGTATTAACACGGTATAGCTGACATATTCACATCCTGCCAGAGACTCTGTTGGGGATACATATATTACAAGAGGAGTTGTATTATTGAAAGTATTTACCCCGTCTTAGCCTTGAGAAGCCCATAAGGATCTGACCTCATCAAATTTGTGATCACACCAGGAGAATTGAGAACCTTAACGTGTCAGAGAATCAATGGGAAGGCTGTTAAAACATAAAAAAGCCCATCAACTCTACATTGAACTGCATAATAAAGGACAAACAAGCATAAATACTACATACCGTAGACTCGTGTTCACAAAAACATAAACCCTTTTTGATGGAATGAAACGTGTTCCAAACTGGAGGAAATTGATTCATATATTGATTTTTATGAAGAGTAAATGTCTAGGCTATAGTTAAAGTAACTGTCCAGTGGAAATCTCACTTTTAAAAGTTCACATTCTGTTAACTCATAGCTAAATAATGTTGTTGACTTATCCTATACTCGTATTTGTGGCCAAAGCATACATTTGAGAAAAAATACTTAAAAAACCCCACCTCAAACAGACCATTTAAAAAATACTCACTATTTCCTCATAGAGGAGGATGAGCTGGCCAATCAGCGTTCTACTCAAATTAATATTTTTAAGGACCAGTATACGCTCACACCATTCCAACACAGAAAATCATTTTTTTTTAACGTACTTAATAAATACAAAAATTGTAATTGTTTATTTTTTATTTTATTTATCCGTTATTTTACCAGGTAAGTTGACTGAGAACACATTCTCATTTACAGCAACGACCTGGGGAATAGTTACAGGGGAGAGGAGGGGATGAATGAGCCAATTGTAAACTGGGGATTATTAGGTGACCGTGATGGTTTGTGGGCCAGATTGGGAATTTAGCCAGGACACCGGGGTTAACACCCCTACTCTTACAATAAGTGCCATGGGATCTTTAATGACCTCAGAGAGTCAGGACACCCGTTTAACGTCCCATCCGAAAGACGGCACCTTACACAGAGCATTGTCCCCAATCACTGCCCTGGGGCATTGGGATATTTTTTAGACCAGAGGAAAGAGTGCCTCTTACTGGCCCTCCAACACCACTTCCAGCAGCATCTGGTCTCCCATCCAGGGACTCACCAGGACCAACCCTGCTTAGCTTCAGAAGCAAGCAATTGTAATTAATTATAGGTCATATTTCATAGACATCTGGAAACACTGGATAGTTACGTTGAATGTGCTTCTGAATACAAGACCCATCCTCTACCTACACATTACAGTCTACAAACATGTGTCGTGAGCCCCGGTGTATGTCATGTGTTGCTGACATTCACATTTTCTCAGAACACAAATAAGCCTATTGATCAGAGCACAGAGGCTTCTCTAGGTTACCTGCAGCTGTGGTTGTTATCAGCAGGCTACAGTTGATCAGACTGAACCACAGACTAATTGTGCACATTGACAAATCATGAAGCATTACATTTCTTTGGTGGCAGGTATGAACTTCCATATTAAAAAGCTTGTTGCAGTGAATTCACTTATACCCACGTTTTCAGTCGCAATTTGCTTTTCCCACATGTAATGAGTTGCATGATATTGATTCAAATGAAGCCTGGTTTGTTGTAATACTGTAAAGTAGACCTACTGTACTTTTGTATTCATATGAGAGGGTTAATCGATCGTATAGGATAAAGTTACTTGAAGAAGACATACTGTTAGCAACTGTGTGCTTTTGTCTTGAAGATAAAATGTAATGAGTGTAGCCTACACACAAGTAAATAAACCTTTTAATTTGTTGCACACGCTTGTTGCATTATTCAAAGAGTGTAAAATGATTTGGTTGCACTATTTAATAGTGTAATATACTTTAGAAGAAATGTTTCTGTTATTGTGAATAGTTTGTGCTTACTGACTAGTGGCTACTGTGATATTTACAGTCAATTTGAGCTGCGGAACAAGAATGTCACGTTGCCAGCCACAACGACTACAGACCCTGGTTCGATTCCAGGCTATATCACAACCCGGCCGTGATTGGGAGTCCCGTAGGGCAGCGCAATTTGGCCCAGCATCATCCGGGTTAGGGTTTGGTCAGGATAGGCCGTCATTGTTAATAAGAATTTGTTCTTAACTGACTTGCCTAGTTAAATAAAGGTTAAATAAAAAAACAAAAAATACAAATGAAAGGTAAGGCAAGGTTGTAATGTGAATTACAACCTCTTTCGCCACTCCGTTCCTCAGACTCTCTTTCATATCTTGTAGAGGGTTTAATGTCATTTCTTATATTAGTCCATAGTTGGTATGTGGGTTCTTTATAAAGCGTAACAGTGGTGTAAAGTACTTAATAGTACTTAAGTAGTTTACTATTTATATTTTTGACAACTTTTACTTTTACTTCACTACATTCCAAAAGAAAACATACATTTTCCCTGACACCCAAAATTACTCGTAACATTCTGAATGCTTAGCAGGACAGAAAATGGTTAAATTCACAAACATGTCAAGAGAACATCCCTGGTCATCCCTACTACCTCTGATCTGGCAAACTCACTAAACACAAATGCTTAGTTTGTAAATTATGTCTGAGTGTTGGAGTGTGCCCCTGGCTATCCGTAAATGTGATAAACAAGAAAATTGTGCCTTCTGGTTTGCTTAATATAAGGTATTTTTTATTATTCATACTTTCACTTTCACCTTTACTTTTGATACATAAGTATATTTAAGCAATTACATTTACTTTTGATACATAAGTATATTTTAGCAATCACATTTACTTTTGATACTTAAGTATATTTAAAACGAAATACTTTTAGTCTTTTACTCAAGTAGCATTTTACTGGGTGACTTTCACTTTTACTCAAGTAATTTTCTTTTAAGGTAGTTTTACTTGTACTCAAGTATGAAAAGTGTGTATTTGTTCCACCACCAGTGTAATGAGCGGTTGCCTGGATAACGGTCTTTATTTGCTGTAGGTCTATAGGATGTGATCTGGTCTTTGACAGGATGTAATGGGCCCCTTCTGATAAAGAGAACACAGGTGCTCCTCTCTGACAGTGACTGAAAAGAGGTGAAATACGCTGTGACAATGAGCAGTGTAAAGGTACACACATACATGTGCACGCACACACACGCCAGCACATACACACACTCACATACACAAACCATTTCCAAAGCTATTCTGATGGAGGTGATGTGACATCACTGTCGCGGCAGTCTGTCACTTCACCTGTGAGTAGGGGGATGATTTTGGCACTCACAACAACCCCGGTGCTACAGCTGTTACTGACCCTGCCTCACTGATGGAACAACTGCCCAGGGCAGACACAACCATCCTAGAGAGCCAAGTTGAGATCGCGGGCTCGTCACTTTAAAAGGGACAGGTGATCTGGCAGCCATGCCAAAGTCAGGAAAGCCTCACACTGACGTGCTAAACATGACACCACCAACATACACAGACATAACATACACCTGGCAACACAGACGTTGCTAGCTCTTTCAGCCCTAGCTTCCTGTACAATAATATAGAACAGTTTCCTTCTTTAATAATGCTTCTATTTTCCACTGAGCAGTTATAAAAAGTGGTTTTAAGTATGCCTTATGCCATCCTTGTGTGGTTTTACTTTAGTGATCTCCGTATGCACACCAGTAGGGACCTTGACAGCTTGTTTGATGTGGCTTGACTGAGTGTCGTGTGGAGATCAAGAGGAGAACATGCGTGGGCGAACAAGAGCCCAGGAAAACCAGGGAACTTTAATGGATGAATCCCCCGCTGAGTACAGAGGACGTAACGCAGAGATGCACGGCAAGTCACAGCATTTATCTCTACTGGGTTGAAGAGATAGCGGATATATAAAATAAAAAACACACACACACAACTTCAGGTCCAGTCAAGAGACCACTCAAAGTAATGTTATCAAAGATGTCTGGATAATATTCAACATGAAATAAATCAAATTAAGGTAATTGTTGTACCTCAAAGAGTATCCAGTGAAATCTCAAATCATTATAGGTTTTCGCATAACACTATAGATAAAAAATATCACACAAAAAAAAAGGTATAATGAAATAGACGGACTTGAGAGGAGAGAATGATGGCATAAAGGGAGAGATGGAGGAGGAGAGGGCATGAGAGAAGAGAAAGACTGCGCTGGGTTGTGTAGTCACCTGGGGCCGTGGGTTTGCCCATTAGATGTTGACCCGATTTAGGAGCACAGATGTGGAGAAGCACAGGAATCAAACCCTCTAAACATGCCCTCTCTCTCACACACTCTCTCTCTCTCTCTCTCTCTCTCTCTCTCTCTCTCTCTCTCTCTCTCTCTCTCTCACACTCTCTATCTCTCTCTCTCTCTCTCTCTCTCTCTCTCTCTCACACACTCTCTATCTCTATCTCTCTCTCTCTCCCTCTCTCTCTCACACTCTCTCTCTCTCTCTCCCCCCCCCCTCTCTCTCTCTCTTTCTTTCTCTCTCTCTCATGACAAGTAAATGTGTGGGTGTCACTGCCAATGCATAACACTACATGACATACTGTACAATACTCATAGTCTGAAAGTAAGGTTATATTTGGATCTCTGGTTTGGGGAGAAATGCCAGTATTATATTTATCTGGAGTGTTGAGCCCTTCTCACACACTCCCCCATCAACTGGGTCAACACATGTCCAGCACACAGTGCAAATCTTAATTACAGTCCCTCTTGCTCCTCTCCACTTCTCAACAAACTCTCACAGTCTCACTGCAGAATTAGACATTTTAGCACTTTTGTCGAAGTTGCTCCACCAGCTCACCATTAATCCATTTCTCCAAACGTCAAATTTCAAAGTTGCTTTAAATGTCAAATTTCGAAGTTAAGGGTTAACGGTTCGGGGTTAAGGTTTTGGACAGGGTTTAAACATTAGGTTAAGGCATTCATTCCAAATAGTTAAGGGTTGAGGTTTGTGATTGGGTTAATAAAACAAAAAACAATGAAAACAAGTGTCCACCACTGGGATTGAATACACAATCTTCTGATCTGGAGTCATAGGATTAAGGTTTTGGATAGGGTTAAAACAAAAAATAACATCCATCCACCACCCCCGTCCACAATGCCTTAGCAAAACCCAAGCTCAGTTGAAGACAATAGCGCTCACTGTTGCCCTTAGCAGCCGGTTTTGTAGGTTTTTCCCAATGTTCCTCAGGACATGGACAGTCGTCCAAATTCAAAGTCAATCTTGAGCCTGACTGAACTTCCTCCCGCCACTCTCCAGCTAAGTGTGGCAGGGTCAGGGCCCGTTGAGTAATGTTGCCTGAGTGTTTGCCCATGAAACATTAAACAGCTGTGGGCAGGGCCTTCTCCCATAGAGCGCCATCCCTGTGGAACAGGCTGGAACTGGGGTGTGTGCTTCATCCCCTCCTTCACTCCTTGTTCATCCACAACTACGTGGCCCCTCGCGACTTCAACACCATCATCAAGTTTGCTGACGACACGACCGGCAACGATGAGACAGCCTACAGGGAGGAGCTGGCAGTGTGGTGTCGGGACAACAATCTCTCCCTCAACATCAGTAAAACCAGGAAGCTGATCATGAACTACAGGAAACCGGGAGGGGGGGGGGGCGAGCATGCCCCCATCCACATAGACATGATTGCAGTGGAGTGGGTTGAGAGCTTCAAGTTCCTCTGTGTCTAGATCACTAGGGACTTAGAATGGTCCACTCAGATGCGCACAGTCGCGAAGAAGGCGTGACAGCGCTTATTCCCCCTTAGGAAGTTGATTTTTTTTTGCATGGGCCCTCAAATCCTCAAAAGGTTCTACAGCTGCACCATTGAGAGCATCTTGACTGGCTGCATCACTGCTTGGTATGGCAACAATAACGCCCTCGATCACATGGCACTACAGAGGGTGGTGCGGACAGCCCAGTGCAACTTGTGGCCGAACTCCCTGCCATCCAGGATCTCTAGATTCTTTACACCCACTGTTTCACAAGACGACAGCTGGTTTGCTGATTTTCTCAGGAGTCCCAAAAACATTAAACAATACAAATTACAAATTCATTCTCTTAACACTAACAAACTGACTAATGTTAGCTAGTCAGATAACTTGCTAAATAGGGATATTCATTAATTAACTTTATGACAAAAACATATGCACAAACATTTGTCTCTACATTAACAAACATATTCCTCTCAATTGTAAATGTTTGCTTGACTCGTTATGACGTTATAACTACTTACATTTGGTTCCACCGTAATGTTTTGTAAGCCATCTTTGTTGAAGACCGCCAACTGGTGGCTCGCGTCAAAATTCGTCATTGGAGCCACTCAATATGATTGGTCATATAAAAACATTGGGACCCAAATGCATAACGAGTGCTGTAACTCCCGCTTGTGGTGGTCTGGAGCAATGAAGCCGTGACGCTGAGTACCTCCAAGTCCCGCGGTGTAAGCTCGCAACTTTTAAAGGAGGAACCACTGTATATCAGGCGGTGTGAAAGGAAGGTCCAGAAAATGGTTAAATGTCATCCAATTTCATGATTGTCCAGTGTTTCCAGATATATATAAATGTATCAGTTCTAATTACTTATAATATAAGGTAAATAGACCCCCCCCCCCCAAAAAATAAAAAAAATATCTAATTTAGTATGTTAGAAAGCAGCTTTTCTTTGTTGGAATGGAGTAGGCATACCCCAACAACAGAATGGTGTGGGCATACCCCAACAACAGCATGGAGTAGGTATACCCCAACAACAGAATGGTGTGGGCATATACTGGCTATTAAAAATATCCTTGTCAAGTAAACCGTTGATTGGCCAGCTCATCCTCCTCAGGGAGATGACATCATCTTCTTTGAGGAAATAGGAAATGTGACCGACTGCCTCTATTCGGTCTTATGTAGCAACATTTTAAATATTTTTTTTTTTTACATTGGATAAAAGTAGAGACTCAGAGTTAGAAATGTATGGCTTTCTGATTCTAATAATATTTCTACACAGGTCATACGTGTAACATTATCTAGCGAGCCAGCAAGCTAATGTTTGCTAGCTAACTAACAGTATGCTTTAACTTGCAATTGTAACGACCTGGGTGTCGGTGGGGTGTGAAATCAGACGCAGGAACAGCAGAGCTTCAATGCGGTGATATTTAATGCCTAACCGGCAAACCAAAATGTCCAACACGGACTTACTGGGTGTCATAAACACCTGTCCTCTAACACGGGAGACAAACCCAGTACACAATACAAAACCCACTCCCGAAATCCACAGCAACAGACGAACAATCCCGCACAAAGAAGCATACAATCTGGCTGGCTAATAAAGCCACACTAATTACCAATTACCCCAAACCAGGTGATACAAATAAACACATAGGGAGGGGGAGAAAAGGATCAGTGGCAGCTAATAGGCCGGTGACGACGACCGCCGAACGCCACCCGAACGGGAAGGAGAGCCTGCCTCGGTTGAAGTCGTGACAGTACCCCCCCTCTGACGCGTGGCTCCCGCAGCGCGCCGACACCGGCCTCGAGGTCGACCCGGAGGACGAGGCGCAGGGCGATCCGGATGGAGGCGATGGAAATCCCTTAACATAGATGGATCCAAAATGTCCTCCACCGGTACCCAGCACCTCTCCTCCGGACCGTACCCCTCCCAGTCTACGAGGTACTGCAGGCCCCTCACCCGGCGTCTTGAGTTCAGAATGGCCCGTATCGTATACGCCGGGGACCCCTCGATGTCTAAAGGGGGAGGAGGGACCTCCAGCACCTCACCGTCCTGCAGGGGACCAGCTACCACCGGCCTGAGGAGAGACACATGAAACGAGGGGTTAATACGATAATAGGAAGGGAGTTTTAACCGATAACACACCTCGTTTATTCTCCTCAGGACTTTGAAGGGCCCTACACACTGCGGCCTCAGCTTCCGGCAGGGCAAGCGGAGGGGTAGGTTTCGGGTCGAGAGCCAGACCCTTTCCCCCGGTACAAACACGGGGGCCTCACTGCGGTGGCGGTCAGCGCTCCTCTTCTGCCTAGTAGTAGCTTGTTGGAGGGACTCCTGGACGGCCCTCCAGGTCTCTTTGGAGCGCTGTACCCACTCCTCCACCGCAGGAGCCTCGGTCTGGCTCGGCTGCCATGGTGCCAGAACCGGCTGGTACCCCAACACACACTGAAAGGGGGACACATTAGTAGAGGAGTGGCGTAGGGAGTTCTGGGCCATCTCGGCCCAGGGAATGTATCTCGCCCACTCCCCTGGCCGGTCCTGGCAATACGACCGCAGAAACCTACCCACCTCCTGGTTCACTCTTTCCACCTGCCCATTACTCTCGGGGTGAAAACCGGAAGTCAAGCTGACCGTGACCCCCAGACGCTCCATGAACGCCCTCCATACTCGGGACGTGAATTGGGGGCCCCGATCAGAAACGATGTCCTCCGGCACCCCGTAGTGCCGGAAGACGTGAGTGAATAAGGCCTCCGCAGTCTGTAGGGCAGTAGGGATACCAGGCAACGGGAGGAGACGACAGGACTTAGAAAACCGATCCACAATGACCAGAACCGTAGTGTTTCCCTGAGAAGGGGGAAGATCTGTCAGGAAGTCTACGGACAGATGAGACCATGGTCGTTGTGGAACGGGGAGGGGTTGCAACTTCCCTCTAGGAAGGTGCCTAGGAGCCTTACTCTGAGCGCATACCGAACAGGAGGAGACATAAACCCTAACGTCCCGAGCTAAGGTAGGCCACCAATACCTCCCCCGAAGGCTCCCCACGGTCCTCGTCACCCCAGGGTGACCCGAGGAGGGTAGGACATGAGCCCACCGAATCAGTCGGTCCCGAACACCAAGCGGTACGTACTTACGGCCCGCCGGACACTGAGGAGGCGCGGGTTCCGCCCGTAGCGCCCGCTCGATGTCCGAGTCCACCTCCCATACCACTGGCGCTATCAGCCTCGAGGCGGGGATGATGGGAGTGGGTTCGGTGGTCCTATCCTCCGTGTCGTAAAGGCGGGACAATGCATCAGCCTTTACGTTTTGGGAGCCTGGTCTATAAGACAACGTGTACCGAAACCGGGTGAAAAACATGGCCCACCTTGCCTGACGCGGGTTCAGTCTCCGAGCTGCCCGAATATACTCCAGATTCTGGTGGTCGGTCCAGATGAGAAAAGGGTGCTTAGCCCCCTCAAGCCAGTGTCTCCACACCTTCAGAGCCCTGACCACCGCTAACAACTCCCGATCCCCCACATCATAGTTACGCTCCGCTGCACTGAGCTTACTAGAGAAGAAAGCGCAGGGGCGGAGTTTTGGTGGCGTACCCGAGCGCTGTGATAGCACGGCACCCACCCCAGCCTCGGACGCATCCACCTCCACTATGAATGCCAAAGAGGGATCCGGATGCGCCAACACGGGAGCATCCGTGAACAGAGCCTTCAACCTGTTGAAAGCTCCGTCCGCCGCCGCCGACCACCGCAACCGCACCGGGCCCCCCTTTAGCAGTGAGGTAATGGGAGCCGCCACCTGGCCAAAACCCCGGATAAATCTCCGGTAGTAGTTGGCAAAACCCAAAAACCGCTGCACCTCCTTCACCGTGGTTGGAGTCGGCCAATTACGCACGGCCTTTATGCGGTCACTCTCCACCACCACCCCCGAGGTGGAAATGCGATAACCCAGGAAGGAGACGGCTTGTTTGGAGAACACACACTTCTCAGCCTTGACGTATAGGTCATGCTCCAGCAGTCTGCCAAGCACTTTGCGCACCAGAGATACATGCGCGGCGTGAGTAGTTGAGTAGATCAGAATGTCATCGATATACACAACTACCCCCTGCACGTGCAGGTCCCTGAGAATGTCGTCTACAAAGGATTGGAAAACGGCTGGAGCATTCTTTAACCCATACGGCATGACGCAGTACTCATAGTGGCCCGATGTGGTACTAAATGCGGTTTTCCACTCATCTCCTTTCCGAATACGCACCAGACTGTACGCGCTCCTGAGGTCCAGTTTTGTAAAGAACTGCGCTCCGTGAAATGATTCCACCGCCGAAGCGATGAGAGGTAGTGGGTAACTAAACCCCACTGTGATGGCATTTAGACCTCTATAATCAATACACGGACGCAAACCTCCCTCCTTTTTCTTCACAAAAAAGAAACTCGAGGAGACGGGTGAGATGGAGGGCCGAATGTACCCCTGTCCCAGAGACTCCGCGACATATGTCTCCATAGCCAACGTCTCCTCTTGGGACAAAGGATACACGTGACTCTTAGGAAGCGCAGCGTTAACCTGGAGATCTATCGCACAATCCCTACCCGGTCGATGTGGTGGTAATTTCGTCGCTTTCTTTTTACAGAAAGCGATTGCCAAATCGGCATACTCGGGGGGAATGCGCACCGTGGAACCCTGGTCTGGACTCTCCACCGACGTGGCACCAATGGAAACTCCCAGACACCTTCCAGAACACTCCTCTGACCACCCCTGGAGAACCCCCTGTCTCCACGAAATATTGGGATTGTGCCGGGCCAACCAGGGAACACCCAGCACCACTGGAAACGCAGGCGAATCAATAATAAAGAGACTGATACGTTCCCTATGATTCCCCTGCGTTACCATGTCCAGGGGAACTGTGACCTCCCTGACCACCCCTGACCCTAATGGCCGGCTATCTAGGGAGTGAACGGGAAAGGGAGAATCTATCGGCACAAGCGGAACGCCCAACTTCCGGGCGAGTCCGCGATCCATAAAGTTCCCAGCTGCACCTGAATCGACTAGTGCCCTATGCTGGGAAGAGGGGAAAAAATAAAGGAAAAAAATTGAGACAAACATGTGACCAACAGGGGGTTCTGGGTGAGTTTGGTGCTGACTCACCTGGGGTGATCGAGAAGCGTTCCGCCTGACATCTCGACTCCCAGACAGACCCCCCCAGCACCGGTCGAACGTGTGTCCTCTCCGACCACAGTTGGTGCAGGGGGGGCCTCCTCCTCCGGTACCCCTAGGCGCGGCCCCTCCCAACTCCATCGGGATGGGAGCCGGGGCGCTGGGTGGTGGAACGCACAGGACCCTCTCCGAACGCCCGCGGGCAGCCAGCAGAGTATCCAGTCGGATAGACATGTCAATAAGTTCATCTAGAGAAAGCGCGATGTCCCGACACGCTAGCTCCCTGCGGACGTCCTCCCGGAGACTACACCGGTAGTGGTCAATAAGGGCCCTGTCGTTCCACCCTGATCCCGCGGCCAAGGTCCGGAACTCCAGCGCGAAATCCTGTGCGCTCCTCTTCTCCTGCCTGAGATGAAATAGTCTCTCACCCGCCGCTCGGCCGTCTGTGGGGTGGTCAAACACGGCACGAAAACGACGGGTAAACTCCGGGTAGTGCTCCTTCGCGGAGTCCGGGCCATTCCAGACTGCGTTGGCCCACTCCAGAGCACGACCCGTTAGGCAGGAGACGAGGACACTCACCCTCTCCGCTCCCGAGGGAGTGGGGCGAACAGTGGCCAGGTATAGCTCCAGTTGGAGTAAGAACCCCTGACAACCTGCCGCTGCTCCATCATAATCCCTCGGGAGCGTAAGACGGAGCGCGCTGGAGCCGGGGGATGAAGAGTCCTGGGGGGGGGGAGCCGAAGGTGGAGAGAGGAGCCCACTCCTCTCCCATCGCTCCATTCTCTCCATCATTTGGTCCATGGCGGATCCGATCCGATGGAGGACAGTTGTGTGGTGGAGAACCCGTTCCTCCATCGATGGGAGAGGGTTGGCTGCTGCTCCTGCTGACTCCATTTAAATTGGTGCGGGATTCTGTAACGACCTGGGTGTCGGTGGGGTGTGAAATCAGACGCAGGAACAGCAGAGCTTCAATGCGGTGATATTTAATGCCTAACCGGCAAACCAAAATGTCCAACACGGACTTACTGGGTGTCATAAACACCTGTCCTCTAACACGGGAGACAAACCCAGTACACAATACAAAACCCACTCCCGAAATCCACAGCAACAGACGAACAATCCCGCACAAAGAAGCATACAATCTGGCTGGCTAATAAAGCCACACTAATTACCAATTACCCCAAACCAGGTGATACAAATAAACACATAGGGAGGGGGAGAAAAGGATCAGTGGCAGCTAATAGGCCGGTGACGACGACCGCCGAACGCCACCCGAACGGGAAGGAGAGCCTGCCTCGGTTGAAGTCGTGACAGCAATAAATACAACTTTCTGACAAAAATAGAAACTTATATCTGAAAGTGTAGCTAGACTCTTACCCATGTACATGGATGAACGCATGCGAACTGGAACCATTTAACTCTGTTTTGTTTGTAGCTACATCTTGTTTGGCCAGCGTTGTGTCAAGTCACTCCGGTTCACACTGACATGGTGTGTGCAGAAAGTAGCCCATCACTTTTTCCAACTGATCTGCCGATAGTGCCTGCTAAATTCAGGGCATCAATATTGCAAAACTTTTGTCGTTCTCAATGGCTAATTATATATCTTTCAAAAATGGCGCGATAGAAAGGACTGGCAACATATACTGAACAGATCACGTTGTAAACAGAAGCCTTCTACATGGCAGACCAATCCAAACTCATCTCCCGGAATGTCCAACCATCCATTATCTCAGCCAGTCATGGCTAGCGGGAAGGTTCCTGGCTTTTTCCGTGGCTAAACCAACTAGGCTCGTAATATATATTTTTTATTTGTATTTATGGATGGAATACAAGTTTGTTATTAACTTTTTTGGGATAGGGGGCAACATTTTCACTTTTGGATGAATAGCATGCCCAGAGTGAACTGCCTCCTACTCTGTCCCAGATGCTAATATATGAATATTATTATTACTATTGGATAGTAGTTTGAATGATATCTGTTTGAATGATGTCTGTGAGCATTTCACATGATAGCGACCTGCGTTCCATTGCTTCTCTACACACAAAGGAATTATCCGGTTGGAACGTTATTTAATATTTATGATAACAACATCCTAAAGATTGATTCTATACTTAGTTTGCAAAGTTTCTTCGACCTGTAATATAATTTTTTAAGTTTTCGTCCGACGTTCGGCTGGACCTGCATGAGCGTTTGGATATGTGTACTAAACGTGCTAACAAAAGTAGCTACTTGGACATAAATAATGGACATTATCGAACAAAACAACAATTTATTGTGGAACTAGGATTCCTGGGAGTGCATTCGGATGAAGATCATCAAAGGTAAGAGAATATTTATAATGTCATTTCTGATTTCTATTGACTCCAACATGGCAGAATTTTTTATTTATTTTCTGAGCGCTGTCTCAGATTATTGCATTGTTTTGCTTTTTCCGTAAAGTTTTTTTTAAATCTGACACAGAGGTTGTATTAACTTGTTATGGCTGCAGGGGCAGTATTGAGTAGCTTGGATGAAAAGGTGCCCATTGCAAACGGCCAGCTCCTCAGTCTAAGTTGCTAATATATGCATATTATTATTAGTATTGGATAGAAAACACTCTAAAGTTTGTGAGTCTGTGAGTAACACAGAACTGATATTGCAGGCGAAACCCTGAGGAAAATCCAAACAGGAAGTGGCTTCTATTTTGAAAACTCCATGTTCCATAGCCTCCCTTTGCTGGATTTAAAGGGATATGAACCAGATTCCTTTTCCTATCGCTTCCTCAAGGTGTCAACAGTCTTCAGACATAGTTTAAGGCTTTTATTTTGAAAAATGAGCCAGAACGATAACATCTCGTCAAGTGGTCACATGAGTTTTGCTCGCGCAACAGAGTTTGGACAGCCATTGTTTTTCTCTCTCCTACTGTGAAAGACATTTGCGGTTGATATATTATCGATTATATATTTTAAAAACAACCTGAGGATTGATTATAAAAAACGTTTGACATGTTTCTGTGGACATTATGGAAACTGTTTGGAATTTGTCTGCGTTGTCGTGACCGCTCTTTCCTGTGGAACAAACGGACGTATACAAACAAACTGAGGTATTTTGGATATAAAAATAATCTTTATGGAACAAAAGGAACATTTGTTGTCTAACTGGGAGTCTCGTGAGTGAAAACATCCGAAGATCATCAAAGGTAAACGATTAATTTGATTGCTTTTCTGATTTTCGTGACCGAGCTACTTGATGCTAAGTGTACTTAATGTTTTGTCGAGCGATCGATAAATTTACACAAACGCTTGGATTGCTTTCGCTGTAAAGCATAATTTCAAAATCTGACATGACAGGTGGATTAACAAAAGGCTAAGCTGTGTTTTCCTATTTTGCACTTGTGATTTCATGAATATAAATATTTTTAGTAATATTTATTAAATGTAACGCTATGCTATTCAGTGGTTGTTGATGACACTTATCCCGTTAACGGGATTGCAGCCATAACAAGTGAACCTGTTTGGGCTGCAGGGGCAGTATTGAGTAGCCAGATAAAAGGTGCCCATTTCAAACGGCCTCGTACTCAATTCTTGCTCATACAATATGCATATTATTATTACTATTGGATAGAAAACACTCTCTAGTTTCTAAAACCGTTTGAATTATATCTGTGAGTAAAACAGAACTCCTTTTGCAGCAAACTTCCTGACAGGAAGTGGAAAATCTGAAATCGATGCTCTCTTCTAGGGGCTGCCTATTAAAGTCCTTGTTATTTATTAGTTTAGATGCACTTCATACATCTTCCACTAGATGTCGACAAGGAGTGAGAGAAGAAATGGAGTGTGTAACTTGATCTGGCCTCGAATTATAGCTCTTGGCATGACGTGTCACCAGTTTCCTGTTTTCTTGAGAGTGCGAGCAGGGACCTGGATTTGCCTTCTGATAAGCTGCCGTTATGGACGACTAATATCTCTGGCTTTGATTTTATTTGATACATGTGACAATATCATCGTAAAGTATGTTTTTTCAATATAGTTTAATCAGATTATTATTTTTCGGGAGTTTTGCCGTGTTCTGTTCTCTTCCGTTTGTTGACATGGAGAGATTCGCGCCACTTGGCAAGTGTGCTTGCTAAATCGAGAGGGAAAAAGGCCGTTCTAAATCCAAACAACGATTGTTCCCGACAAAGGACCCCTTGTACAGCATTCTGATGAAAGATCAGCAAAAGTAGGACCCATTTTATGATTCTATTTCATATATCTGTCGTACATGTGAACTAGTCGTTTGCGCCCAGAGTTTGGGTACTCTCTCGCTATACCTAAGCTGGATGTTGTAATGAAGTTATTTTTAGAATTCTAACACGGCGATTGCATTAAGAACTAGTGTATCTATCATTTCCTATACAACATGTATTTTTTAGTTATGTTTATGAATAGCTATTTGGTCAGAGTCTGTGTGTCAGAAAAAGTGTCAGAAAAATATTCGGACGTTGTGGGAAAAAGATGCTAGGTTAGCCCAATGTATAACCACTGATTTCAGCTCTAAATATGCACATTTTCGAACAAAACATAAGTGTATGTTTAACCTGATGTTATAGGACTGTCATCTGATGAAGCTTATCAAGGTTAGTCAAAAATTATATATCCTTTGCTGGTTTGTTACGATCGCCAACTTTTGTTACTGGGAAATGGCTTGTGTTTCTGGCTATTGTGGTAAGCTATTGTCCTCCTGGGTGGCGCAGTGGTCTAGGGCATGCGCCACCAGAGTCTCTGGGTTCGCGCCCAGGCTGGGCTGGGTTCGCGCCCAGGCTCTGTCGCAGCCGGCAGCAACAATTGGCATAGCGTGGTTAGGGAGGGTTTGGCCGGTAGGGATATCCTTGTCTCAGTAATAAAAATGTATGCACTCTACTGTAAGTCGCTCTGGATAAGAGCGTCTGCTAAATGACTGTAAATGTAAGCTAATATAACGTTATATTGTGTTTTCGCTGTAAATCACTTAAGAAATCGGAAATATTGTCTGGAATCACAAGATGCCTGTCTTTCATTTGCTGTACACTATGTATTTTTCAGAAATGTTTTATGATGAGTATTTAGGTATTTGACGTTGGTGTCTGTAATTATTCTGGCTGCTTTCGGTGCAATTTCTGATTGTAGCTGCAATGTAAACTATGATTTATACCTGAAATATGCACATTTTTCGAACAAAACATAGATTTATTGAATAACATGTTATAAGACTGTCATCTGATGAAGTTGTTTGTTGGTTAGTTTGGTTGGTTCTTGGTTAGTTAGGTTAGCTTTGTGCATGCTACCTGTGCTGTGAAAAATGTCTGTCCTTTTTTGTATTTGGTGGTGAGCTAACATAAATATACGTGCTGTTTTCGCTGTAAAACATAAAAAAAATCGGACATGTTGGCTGGATTCACAAGATGTGTACCTTTCATTTGCTGTATTGGACTTGTTAATGTGTGAAAGTTAAATATTTAAAAAAAAAAAAAATTGAATTTTGCGCCCTGCACTTGAAGTGGCTGTTGTCATATTGTGGCCGGCCTCGGGCTTGCAGCCAGAAGAAGTTAACCTCTTATGGATCGTACCCTTTTTTTCAAAACACGTTTTTAAATGACATGCCCAAATCTAACTGCCTGTAGCTCAGGACTTGAAGAAAGGATATGCATATTCTTGATACCATTTGAAAGGAAACACTTTGAAGTTCGTGGAAATGTGAAATTAATGTGGGAGAATATAACACATTCGATCTGGTAAAAGATAATACAAATAAAAACATGCATTTAAAAAAAAAAAAATGCAGTATCTTTGAAATGCAAGAGAAAGACCATACTTTCAGACAGGAGTCTAGTTGTAATTTAGATTTTGGCGGCAGATGCGAGTAGTGTGTGTGCAAAGTTTCAGACTGATCCAGTGAAGAATTATATTACTGCACAATATTTTGTATCAAGTCTGCCAGGAGTTTGGCCAAATGTGCCGAACTGGTCAATTTTTTTTATTTTTTATTTTACCTTTATTTAACCAGGTAGGCTAGTTGAGAACAAGTTCTCATTTACAACTGTGACCTGGCCAAAATAAAGCAAAGCAGTGTGACACAGACAACAACACAGAGATACACATGGAATAACATTGAATAAACAATAAACAAGCCAATAACACAATAAACAAGTCAATGAAACAGTAGAAAAAAGAAAGTTTATATACAGTGTGTGCAAAAGGCATGAGGAGGTAGGCAATAAATAGGCTATATTAGCGACAAATTAAAATTTTGCAGATTAACACTGGAGTGATAAATGAGCAGATGATGATGGGCAAGTAGTGTTACTGGTGTGCAAAATAGCAGAAAAGTAAATAAAAACAGTATGGGGATGAGGTAGGTAGATTGGGTGGGCTATTTACAGATGGACTATGTACAGCTGCAGTGATCGGTTAGCTGCTCAGATAGCAGATGTTTAAAGTTGGTGAGGGAAATATAAGTCTCCAGCTTCAGCGATTTTTGCAATTCGTTCCAGTCACTGGCAGCAGAGAACTGGAAGGAAAGGCGGCCAAATGGGGTGTTGGTTTTGGGGATGATCAGTGAGATGTACCTGCTGGAACGTGTGCTACGGTTGGGTGTTGTTATCGTGACCAGTGAGCTGAGGTAAGGCGGAGCTTTACCTAGCATAGACCTATAGATGACATGGAGCCAGTGGGTCTGGCGACGAATATGTAGCGAGGGCCAGCCAACTAGAGCATACAGGTCGCAGTGGTGGGTGGTATAAGGTGATTTGGAAGCTATTTTGTAGATGACATCGCTGAAGTCGAGGATCAGTAGGATAGTCAGTTTTACTGTGTGAAATAGTGTGAAATAGAAAGCCGATTCTAGATTTGATTTTGGATTGGAGATGTTTAATATGAGTCTGTTTACAGTCTACAGTCTAGTTTACAGTCTAGCCAGACACCAAGGTATTTATAGTTGTCCACATATTCTAGATCAGAACCGTCCAGGGTGGTGATGCAGTCGGTCGGGTGGGTGCGGGCAGCGAATGGTTGAAAAGTATGCATTTGGTTTTACTAGCATTTAAGAGCAGTTGGAGGCCACGGAAGGAGGGTTGTATGGCATTGAAGCTCGTTTGGAGGTTAGTTAGAATAGTGTCTAAGGAAGGGCCAGAAGTATACAGAATGGCGTAGAGGTGGATCAGGGAATCACACACAGCAAGAGCGATATCATTGATATATACAGAGAAAAGAGTCAGTCCGAGAATTGAACCCTGTGGTACCCCCATAGAGACTGCAAGAGTGCCGGACAACAGGCCCTCCGATTTGACACTCTGAACTCTGTCTGCAGAGTAATTGACAGAGTCGAAAGCCTTGGCCAGGTCGATGAAGACGGCTGCACAATACTGTCTTTTATCGATGGCGGTTATGATATCGTTTAGTACCTTGAGCGTGGCTGAGGTGCACCCATGACCGGCTTGGAAACCGGATTGCACAGATGAGAAGGTACGGTGGGATTCAAAATGGTCAGTGATATGTTTATTAACTTGGCTTTCAAAGACTTTAGAGAGGCAGGGCAGGATAGATATAGGTCTATAGCAGTTTGGGTCTAGAGTGTCACCCCCATTGAAGAGGGGGATGACCGCGGCAGCTTTCCAATCTTTAGGGATCTCGAATGATACGAAAGAGAGGTTGAACAGGCTGGTGATAGGGGTTGCAACAATGGCGGCGGATAGTTTTAGAAAGAGAGGGTCCAGATTGTCTAGCCCAGCTGATTTGTACGGGTCCAGGTTTTGCAGCTCTTTCAGAACATCTGCTATCTGTATTTGGGTGATGGAGAAGCTAGGGAGGCTCGGGAAAGTAGCTGCGGGGGGGGGGGGGGCGGAGCTGTTGGCCGGGGTTGGAGTAGCCAGGAGGAAGGCATGGCCAGCCGTGGAGAAATGCTTATTGAAATTTTAGATTATCATGGATTTATCGGTGGTGACCATGTTACCTAGCCTCAGTGCAGTGGGCAGCTGGGAGGAGGTGCTCTTGTTCTCCATGGACTGTACAGTGTCCCAAAACTTTTTGCAGTTAGAGCTACAGGATGCAAATTTCTGCTTGAAAAAGCTAGCCTTTGCTTTCCTGACTGACTGCGTGTATTGGCTCCTGACTACCCTGAACAATTGCATATCGCGGGGACTATTCAATGCTTTTGCAGTCCACCACAGGATGTTTTTGTGCTGGTCAAGGGCAGTCAGGTCTGGAGTAAACCAAGGGCTATATCGGTTCTTAGTTCTGCATTTTTTGAAAGGGGCATGCTTATCTAAGATGGTGAGGAAATTACTTTTAAAAAACGACCACGCATCCTCGACTGACGGGATGAGGTCAATATCCTTCCAGGATACCCGGGCCAGGTCGATTAGAAAGGCCTGCTCGCAGAAGTGTTTTAGGGAGCGTTTGACAGTGATGAGTGGTGGTCGTTTGACCGCGGACCCATAGCAGATACAGGCAATGAGGCAGAGATCTCTGAGATCCTGATTGAAAACAGCAGAGGTGTATTTGGAGGGCAAGTTGGTCAGCATAATGTCTATGAGTGTGCCCATGTTTACGCATTTAGGGTTGTACCTGGTGGGTTCCTTGAAGATTTGTATGAGATTGAGAGCATCTAGCTTAGATTGTAGGACTGCCGGGGTGTTAAATTAAGCATATCCCAGTTTAGGTCACCTAACAGAACGAACTCTGAAGCTAGATGGGGGGGGCGATCAATTCACATATGGTGTCCAGGGCACAGCTGGGAGTGGAAGGGGGTCGATAACAGGCGGCAACAGTGAGAGACTTATTTCTGGAGAGATTCATTTTTAAAATTAGAAGTTCGAACTGTTTGGGTATAGAGAGGGTTGGTTAACTACACATAGAGCCTGAGTTCGCGGCTGGGGCCGACAGATAAACAAAAATAAACAGAATGGAGATTAATGGACAGTCCAGCAGGCATCAGCTATGTAGCCAAGTGATCATAGGGTCCAGCGGACAGCAATAGATGGATCAGGGAAGCTGCGGAGTAGTCGCTACTATGCTAGCACGCGGGCGACACAGCGTTTTAAGTTAGCAGGCCGGGGCTAGTAGAAGCGTCTGCTCCGACATCCGACGGAGGCCGGTTGAAGGCAGAGCGGATGGAGTATTCGTCGGCAGACCAGTTGTGGTGATGCGGCGGGCGCCGTGTCGACAAAGGGTCCAAACCAGATGGCGAAAGAGGTATTGTAGTTGAAGTTATTTAGTTTGCTAGCCGTGAGATGCGCCTGGCTCAAGGATCCAGTGGAGTAGTGGATTCTAGCCGTGTTTGGGTGGAGTCCGGGTGAACAACTGAGTAGGCCGGGAGGTGGGCCTGGCCTGGCTCAGGGCTAGCTTCGGTACTGGGTCACTCGTGGCAGCTAGCTAGCTGTGACGATCAGGAGAAATGGTCCAGGGTTTACGGCAGGAATCCGGCGTTGTAGTGGAGAAACAGTCCGATACTGGTAGGCTGGCAAGTATTATCCAGGCAAAAAAAGGGCTGGTATCTGTGCAGAAGGTAAAGGCCGCTAGCAGTGGCTAACAACGACTAAATAGCTTGTAGCTAATTAGCTGGTTAGCTGCTGATGGCTAGCTCCTGATGGCTAGGTGGTTCTGGCTATAAGGTCAAAAAAAAAATGCGGTTCCGTATCACATTGGGTGAGGCAGGTTACCGGAAGGTATAATTGATTTAAAATGGAAAAGAGATTGAGAATAAAATTGAAATATATACAAAAAGGACGAAAAATACAAAAGTACACAAGAGGACGAACAAAACACATCTGCACTGCTACGCCATCTTGGATTAGTAATTGATACATGTTCAAGTACATAACTATAGAGAACATTCAAAAATAATATAGTAATAGCATACTTTTTTTTTTTTTACTCCCAGGAATGTCATACATGATGGATCACTAGCTTATACACTAACCTTCATACATCTACATGGCCTGGCGGGTAGGTGTGGAGCCAGAGACAGCAGTGGGGTCAAACTGTAGACCTCAGTTCTTACATTTGAACATAAACATTTATTTTATCAAATAAAACTATGCTACATTTTTACCTTCAGAGGTGAATGTATCAAACCAGTTGCTGTGATACAAGTTCTTTGTTGTTGTGCACTCTCCTCAAACAGTATAATGGTATTTTGTCACTGTAATATCTACTTTTAATTGGATACTGCAGTTAGATTTACAAGAATTTAAACTTTCTGCCAATATAAGACATGTCTATGTCCCGGAAAGTTGGCTGTTGTATACAACGTCATTCTAGTCACATTAGCGCAGGTCAGCAACAACTGTCCCGGTTTAGGGACACCCTTCCCGTAGAGGATAAACAAATAATTTGTGGAATCATGTGTTTGACAGGATTGGATTTTGCATGCAATTTCAATGTTGTCTGAATTGCTTTGTGTTATAAAAATAGAGTTGCACACTCTACATATACAGTAACAGTCAAAAGTTAAGACACACCTACTCACTCAAGGATTTTTCTTGATTTTTTTATATTTTCTATATTGTATAATAATAGTAAAGACATCAAGACTATGAAATAACCCATATGGAATTATGTAGTAACAAAATAAGTGTTAAACAAATTCGTCAAAGTAGCCACCCTTCGCCTTGAAGATCAGCTTTGCACACTGTTAGCATTCTCTCAACCAGCTTCATTAGGAATGTTTTTCCAATAGTCTTGAAGGAGTTCCCACATATGCTGAGCACTTGTTGGCAGCTTTTCCTTCACTCTGCGGTCCAACTCATCAAAAAAAATATATATTGGCGTGAGATGGAGTGATTGTGGAGGCCACGTCATCTGATGCAGCACACCATCACTCTCCTTGGTCAAATAGCCCTTACACAGCCTTGAGGTGTGTTTTGGGCCATTGTCCGGTTGAAAAACAAATGATAGTCCCACTAGGCGCCTACCAGATGGATGGTGTATCGCTGCAGAATGCTGGGAAAAAAATCTCTAATTTGGACTCATCAGACCAAAGGACAGATTTCCACCGGTCTAATGTCCATTGCTCGTGTGTCTTTCCCAAGGAAGTCCCTTTTTCTTACTGGTGTCCTTTAGTAGTGGATTCTTTGCCCCAATTCGACCATGAAGGCCTGATTCACATCGTCTCCTCTGAACAGTTGATGTTGAGTTGTGTCTGTTACTCAAACTCTGAAGCATTTATTAGGTTTGCAATCTGAGGTGTAGTTAACTCTAATGAACGTATCCTCTGCAGCAGAGGTAACTCTGTGTCTTCATGATCGCCAGTTTCATCATAGCGCCTGATGGTTTTTGTGACTGCTCTTGAAGAAACTTTCAAAGTTCTTGAAATTTTCCATATTGACTGACCTTCATGTCTTAAAGTAATGATGGACTGTTGTTTCTCTTTGCTTATTTGAGCTGTTATTGCCATAATATGGACTTGGTATTTTAACAAATAGCGCTATCTTCTGTATACCACCCCTCTCTTGTCACATGACAACTGATTGTCTCAAAAGTATTAAGAAGGAACGAAATTGTAACAACATCAGTATAGACAAAATGTTGGCTGTATAATTTTGCTAGGTAGCCCAATTTAAATTGTCAGGACTGTTTATCAAGTTAGCTAGCTAGTTAATCTTGGACACATTCAGTTGAAACTTCACAGGTTGAGGTCTGGGTAATTTTCATTGAATATATACTGTATAGTGACTGCCAGACAATGTTAATATATTTTGACTATCAATGATGTCAATAAGTTTGTATGAATTTCCCATATGGCATGTCTCTTGATGTAATGACATGACATCTGTGTCTCAGTTTGGATTTGATTTGATTTTGTTCAATGCTGGCTGAAGACCTAGCAAGCCAGTTAGCTAACACCAGACACAGATGAAAGTTGAAACCTATAAGTATCTTTGCCTTAGTTGAATAGGGGAAACCTCTAATTATATTAACTAAACACTGCAGTTAAATTTAGGCACCAGTAGACTAGCTACTTAGCTATGTAAACCACGCCCCTCACAGAACACACCTTCTCCGATGTTGGTTATAAGGCAGGACTTATTTAAATTAGGTAAGAGAATAAGATGTTACCACTGGTGTTTTAGATCACAAAAAGCCCTTAATAATCCCGCCTCCATCCCAGCTCCTGAATCCAAGTGTTTGACATGGGGGACAGAACCAGTACCTTTAAAGACTCTAGCCACCCAATCCATAGACTGTTCTCTCTATTTCCGCATGGCAAGTGGTACCGGCTGCATCAAGTCTGACACCAACAGGCTCCTGAACATCTTCTATCCCCAAGCCAAAAAACTGCTGAATAGCTAACAGAATTGCGACATGGGCAAACCTTTGTATTTCATTTTATGCACAATCATAGGACTACACAGTCAGGCACACTGACATTCCAAAACACACACTATGCACACACATTTTTACTACAATCCATGTCCGGGTGGAAGAGTCAGTAACAGAGTCAAGATTTTTTTTTTGTCTCAGCTATGGATAGTAATTTTTCATAGATTTTTAAATATTTTGTATTTTTATTTTTCATTTTATTTTTATGTCTGTATACTTGCTTCTCAAAGCCTCTGCTTTACCCCCACCCCCATCCACCCGGCCCAGGATCCAACCACCAGTTCACCCACTGACATGCCCACCTGACCACCTGCCTGCTTCCTGTGATCAACCAACCATACTCTAGGATCCATCCACTCTACATCTACTCTCTGTCCATCCACCTTTCATCCTGACTCTCACTAGACCCACTGCACTCACTGTCACTCCTGCCCAACTGTACTCCCTAATGTTTTACTGTCCTCTGTGACTTAACCCCATGTATTGCCCTTGTACCCCCCACGACCCCCACATGTTCAATTGTCAGTTGGCCTTATGCTTCGCTGAATTTCTTTTGTTGTCAATGTACTGTGACTACTATCTGTACGTCAACTGTTTATGTTTTTTAGATTTCTCCGTTGTTTCTTGTTTTTATTTATTTTATATTATCTTTGTGAAGTGTTTTAAAACGTTGTTTAAATTAACGTTTAATAAATAGTGATTTGATTTGATTTGATTTACTAGCAGACTCCAGGAGGATTCTTAGCCTATCCACACCTCCTTATAGTAAGACTGTGCTAAGCCAGCACTCCTCCACCCACACATACTGTTACAGAGCTGCCCAGCCAAGCACAATTGCTCAGAAGTGGCTCTGTCTACCTACCACCAGCCAGTAATCCTACACTCTACACACCTACACACCCACGTGAATACATGCACACACAGCGAGAAAGTTGTGTGTCTATGTGTGTGGGGGGTAAAATGAAGAGGGAGAGCGAGGGAGAGAGCGGCAAAGAGAGACGTATAGCTAATTTATGCTTCTTGCATGCTTCTTGCATGAAATAGTGTATTTTGGCCAAAATGTAAGTGAACAATGTGTATTGGTACCTCTGTTGTTCTTACTCCCTGTTGCTCTGTCTACACATCTGACTTTTCAAAATGCGTTTTTTGGCAGAAATGCCTTCTGTAACATGTGAACTTTCATGTGCCTTAAACCTGTCTAGGACATGCGTTCCGCTAGCGGAACCCCTGGACAACATTCCGCTGAAAAGGTAGTGCGGGAAATTCAAAAATATTTTTGGGAAATATGTAACTTTCACACATTAACAAGTCCAATACAGCAAATGAAAGATTAACATCTTGTTAATCTACCCCCTCGTGTCCGATTTCAAAAATGCTTTACAGTGAAAGAACAACATATGATTATGTTAGATCACCACCAAGTCAAAAAAACACAGAGCCATTTTTCAAGCCAAAGATAGGAGTCACAAAAAGCAGAAATAGAGATAACATTAATAACTAACCTTTGATGATCTTCATCAGATGACACTCATAGGACTTCATGTTACACAATACATATTGTTCGATAAAGTTAATATTTATATTCAAAAACCTCAGTTTACGTTGGCGCCATGTTCAGAAATGCCTCCAAAATATCTGGAGGAATTGCAGAGAGCCACTTCAAATAACATAAACACTCATCATAAACTTTGATGAAAGATACATGTTTTACATAGAATTCAAGATACACTTGTTCTTAACAATGCACACCTGTTAATTGAAATGCATTCCAGGTGACTCTCATGAAGCTGGTTGAGAGAATGCCAAGAGCATGCAAAGCTGTCATCAAGGCAAAGGGTGGCTACTTTGAAGAATCTCAAATATAAAATGTATTTTGTTTTGTTTAACACGTGTTATTTCATAGTTTTGATATCTCCACTATTATTCTGCAATGTAGAAAATAGTAAAAATAAAGAAATACCCTTGAATGAGTAAGTCTGTCCAAACTTTTGACTGGTACTGTATATTTAGAGAGAGAGTGTGTGACTCTCTTTACTTTTTATAGCTTACAGTTTATTCGTCGTTACTCATCACCTCTACGTTAAATACTTTTCTCTGGATGTGTGCCAGCTCACTCTTTTTATTTGAATTCCTTTGTGTATAATCAGATTTGCCTGAGATAATCTCACTGCAACACTGCTCACTGTATCCATGTTGCTTGACATAGGCGTTTTCAAAGAACCGGCAGTCAAGGTGAGCTCCCCGCCCACTCAGCCTACTAGCTCCCCACCCACTCTGTCAGTCTTTTCATACTTCCTGGAAGTAAATATGGGAAAAATATATTATGGGTGATGTTTAAATCACTCAAAAGGCTATTTTACATGGGATTCAGAATGATTATTCGGGACCTTAAAATAGCTTTTTCCTTCCCAGAGATGCAGATGCTCTTCTCACTACAAACAAATGTACACACAGAAATCCCTCTGTCCTTGTCTAAACATTGTGCTTTACACTTCTTTTAAAAGGATTCATGTTTTTATTTTGATGTCATCCACCCTGCTGTCCTACGATATACCATTTTTTAATTATTTTTTTATCTCCTTAGTGGAGACACGTCAGGCGAAAGGTGAAAGGCGATAAAGAGAGGCTCCCGTTGAATGTGAGCGATCCCAACGCACCTCGTGCCAAAGGTTCGTAAGGTTCTAAAGAGAGGTCTCAAACGCAAAGGGTAGCCTTTCACCAGTCTCACAGCTGTGTCATAAAGTGTTAGCCCTTTCCCAATGTGTTGAAATATCATGCCCCCAAACCTTGAACAAAAAAAACCCACGATTCGCAACAATGGCGGAATGTACTCCTGGCTGCTCTTTGGGGTCGATTTGAGGTATGAACTTTAAGGGGACGTTTGGCCTCTTTGACAAGAGAGGGCTCTGGGCTCTAAGTGCTGTCACAGTCAAGATCTCACTAAGAACCACAACAAACACTGCCATTTCACCACAGATTTAGTCACTAACACACACAGACCATTGGACCTCGGATAACTTTGGGATGAGTGTACAGCACAGACTGTGAACGTGGGAAGTTTTTTTAGGTCAACAAAACTTGAAAAAACATA
>NC_074701.1:5280704-5380704 GCF_029448725.1 Salvelinus fontinalis
TAACTAAAACTACATCTACCACTTCCGCTACAAATACTACTACCACTACCGCTACAAGTACCATTACAACTACCACTACAACTACATCTACCGCTAAAAATACAACTACCACTACCACTACAAGTACCACTAACACTACCGCTACCGCTACAAATACCACTACCACTTCCGCTACCGCTACAACTACCACAACCGCAACCGCTACAAATACCACTACCACTACCGCTACTGCGACAACTACCACAACCACTACCGCTACCGCTAAAAACACCACTACCACTACCACTACAGCTGCAAACACCACTAAAACTACCGTTGCAACTACCGCTACAACTACCCCTACCACTACCACTACCGCTACAAGTACCACTCCCGCTACCGCTACAACTACCGCTACAACTACAGCTACTGCTACCTCTACCGATAATGCTACAACTACCGCTACCGCTACCGCTAAAAACACCACTACCACTACCACTACAGCTACAAACACCACTACAACTACCGCTGCAACTACCGCCACAACTGCCACTACCACTACCACTTCAAGTACCACTCCCGCTACCGCTATAATTACCACTACCACTACAGCTACTGCTACCACTACCACGACCGATACTGCTACAACTACCACTACCACTATCGCAACCGCTACAACTACCACTACCACTACCGCTACAAATTCCACTACCGCTACCGCTACAACTACCACTATCACTACCGCTACAAGTACCACTACCGCTACCGCTATAACTACCACTACCACTACAGCTACTGCTACCATTACCGCTACAGCTACCACTACCACTATCGCAACCGCTACAACTTCCACTACCGCTAACGCTACAAATACCACTATCACTTCTGCTACAACTACCACTAACCGCTCCCGCAACAAACACCACTACCGCTACCGCTACAACTACCAGTACCGCAACCGCTACAGCTACAAACACCACTGCAACTACCGCTGCAACTACCGCTACAACTACCACTACCACTACCACTACCGCTACAAGTACCACTCCTGCTACCGCTACAACTACCACTACCACTACAGCTACTGCTACCACTACCGATACCGCTGCAACTACCACTAGCACAACCGCTACTGCTACAACTACCACTACCACTACCGCTACAACTACCACTACCGCTACCGCTAAAAACACCACTACCACTACCGCTACAGCTACAAACACCACTACAACTACCGCTGCAACTACCACTACAACTACCACTACCACTACCACTACCGCTACAAGTACCACTCCCGCTACCGCTACAACTACCGCTACTGCTACAACTACCGATACCGCTACAACTACCGCTACCACTGCAGCTACTGCTACCACTACCGATACCGCTACAACTACCACTACCACTATCGCAACCGCTACAACTACCACTACCACTACCACTACAAGTTCCACTACCGCTACCGCTACAACTACCACTATCACTACCGCTACAAGTACCACTACCGCTACCGCTATAACTACCACTACCACTACAGCTACTGCCACCACTACCGCTACAACTACCACTACCACTATCGCAACCGCTACAACTTCCACTACCGCTAACGCTACAAATACCACTACAACTTCTGCTACAACTACCACTACCGCTCCCGCTACAAACACAACTACCACTACCGCAACCGCAACCGCTACCGCTACAACTACCACTACCACTACCGCTACCGCTACCGCTTCAAACACCACTAACATGACCGCTGAAACTACCACTACCACAACTGCTAGCGCTACAACTACCACTACCACTACCACTACAACTACCACTACTACTACCGCTACAAATAACACTACCACTTCCACTTACGCTACAACTACCGCTACCGCTTCAAACACCACTACCGCTGCCGCTACAAACACAACTACCACTGCCGCTACCGCTACAACTACCACTACCGCAACCGCTACCACTACAACTACCACTACCAATACAACAACCACTACCGCAACAAATACTACCACCACTACCGCTACAACTACCACTACAACTACCGCTACAACTTCAACTACCACTACCACTACAACTACCACTTCCACTACAACTACCGCTACAAATACAACCACCACTACCGCTACAAATACTACTATTGCTACCGCTACCACTACCACTACAACTACCAATACCGCTACCGCTACAAATACAACTACCACTACCGCTACAAATACTACTACCACAACTACCATTAAAACTACCGCAACAACTACAACTACCAATACCGCTACAAATACTACTACCACTACCACTACAACTACCACTACCGCTACCGCTACAACTACCACTACCGCTACCGCTACAAATACAACTACCACTACCGCTGCAAATACTACTACCACTACCGCTACAACTACCACTACAACTACCGCTACAACTAAAACAACCACTTCCGCTACAAATACTACTACCAATACCGCTACAACTACCGCAACCGCAACCGCGACCGCTACAAATACCACTACCACTACCGCTACAAACACCACTACCACTACCGCTGCAACTACCACTACCACAACCGCTACAACTACTACTAACTCTACAACTACCACTACTGCTGCCGCTACTGCTACTACTACTCCTACTCCTACCACTACCACTACAATGACAACTACCACTACCGCTACAAATAACACTACCACTACCACTACATCTACCACTACCACTACTGCTAACGCTACAAATACCACTCCGCTACAACTACCACTACAACTACAGCTACCGCTACCACTACCACTACCGCTACCACTACAACTACCACTACCACTACCGATACCACTACAACTACCGATACAACTACCCTATCACCACCACTACCGCTACAACTACCACTACCAATACAACAACCACTACCGCAACAAATACTACCACCACTACCGCTACAACTACCACTACAACTACCGCTACAACTTCAACTACCACTACCACTACAACTACCACTTCCACTACCACTACCGCTACAAATACAACCACCACTACCACTACCACTACAAATACTACTATTGCTACCCCTACCACTACCACAACAACTACCAATACCGCTACAAATACTACTACCACAACTACCATTAAAACTGCCGCAACATCTACAACTACAACTACCAATACAGCTACAAATACTACTAATACCACTACCGCTACAACTACCAGTACCGCTACCGCTACAAATACAACTACCACTACCGCTGCAAATACTACTACCACTACCGCTACAACTACCACTACAACTACCGCTACAACTAAAACAACCACTTCCGCTACAAATACTACTACCACTACCTCTACAACTACCGCAACCGCAACCGCTACCGCTACAAATACCACTACCACTACCGCTACAAACACCACTACCACTACCGCTACCGCTACAACTACCACTACCGCTACCGCTACCGCTACAAATAACACTACCACTTCCACTACCGCTAAAACTACCGCTACCGCTACCACTACAACTACTAATACAACTACCACTATCACCACCAATACCGCTACAACTACCACTACCAATACAACTACCACTACCGCTACTTCTACATACACAACTACCACTACCACTACCAATACCGCTACAAATACTACCACCACTACCGCTACCGCTACAACTACCACTACAACTACCGCTACAACTACAACTTCAACTACCACTACAACTACCACTTCCACTACAACTACCACTACAACTACCGCTACAAATACAACCACCACTACCACTACCGCTACAAATACTACTACTGCTACCGCTACCACAACAACTACCACTACCGCTACCGCTACAAATACAACTACCACTACCGCTACAAATACAACTACCACTACTACTACAACTACCATTACAACTACCGCAACAACTACAACTACAACTACCAATACCGCTACAAATACTACTACCACTATTGCTACAACTACCACTACCGCTACCGCTACAAATACAACTACCACTACCGCTACAAATACTACTACCACTTCCGCTACAACTACCACTACAACTACCGCTACAACTACCATTACAACTACCGTTACAACTACAACTACCGCTACAAATACTACTACCACTACCGCTACAACTACCACTACCGCTACAAGTACCTACCGCTACAAGTACCACTACCGCTACAAGTACCACTAACACTACCACTACCGCTACAACTACCACTACCGCTATCGCTACAAACTCCACTACCACTACCGCTACCGCTACAAACACCACTACCACTACTGCTACAACTACCGCAACCGCTACCGCTAAAAATATCACTACCACTTCCGCTACCGCTACAAATACCACTACCACTACCACTACCGCTACAGCTACAAACACCACTACAACTACCGCTGCAACTACCGCTACAACTACCATTACCACTACCACTAACACTACCGCTACAAGTACCATTCCCGCTACCGCTACAAATACCACTATCATTACCGCTACAAGTTCCACTACCGCTACCGCTACAACTACCACTACCACTATCGCAACCGCTACAACTACCACTACCACTACCGCAACAAGTACCACTACAGCTACTGCTACCACTACCGCTACCGCTACCGCTACAACTACCACTACCACTACCACTATCGCAACCGCTACAACTACCACTACCGCTACAAGTTCCACTACCGCTACCGCTACAACTATCACTATCACTACCGCTACAAGTACCACTACCGCTACCGCTACAACTTCCACTACCGCTACAAACACCACAACCACTACCGCTACAAACACCACTACCACTACCGCTACCGCTACAAACACCACTACCACTACGGCTATAACCACCGTAACCGCTACCGCTACAAATACCACTACCGCTACCGCTACAACTACCACTATCACTACCGCTGCAACTACCACTACCACAACCGCTACAACTACCACTACCACTACCGCTACAACTACCAGTACCGCTACAAACACCACTACCACTACCGCTCAACTACCACTACTGCAACCGCTACCGCTACCGACTGCTTCGATCACGTGGATTGGGATATGTTCCGCGTTGCATCCAACAACATTGACGAATACGCTGATTCGGTGAGCGAGTTCATTAGAAAGTGCATTGACGATGTCGTACCCACAGCAACGATTAAAACATTCCCAAACCAGAAACCGTGGATTGATGGCAGCATTCGCGTGAAACTGAAAGCGCAAACCACTGCTTTTAACCAGGGAAAGGTGACCGGAAACATGACCGAATACAAACAGTGTAGCGGTAGCGGTAGTGATAGTCGTAGTGGTAGCGGTAGCAGTAGTAGTATTTGAGCTATTCCCTCCGCAAGGCAATCAAACAAGCTAAGTCCCAGTATAGAGACAAAGTAGAGTCGCAATTCAACAGCTCAGACACAAGAGGTATGTGGCAGGGTCTACAGTCAATCACGGATTACAAAAAGAAAACCAGCCCCGTCGCGGACCAGGATGTCTTGCTCCCAGACAGACTAAATAACTTTTTTGCTCGCTTTGAGGACAATACAGTGCCACTGACACGGCCCGCTACCAAAACCTGCGGGCTCTCCTTCACTGCAGCCGAGGTGAGTAAAACATTTAAACGTGTTAACCCTTGCAAGGCTGCAGGCCCAGACGGCATTCCCAGCCGCGTCCTCAGAGCATGCGCAGACCAGCTGGCTAGTGTGTTTAAGGACATATTCAATCAATCCTTATCCCAGTCTGCTGTTCCCACATGCTTCAAGGGGGCCACCATTGTTCCTGTTCCCAAGAAAGCTAAGGTAACTGAGCTTAACGACTACCGTCCCGTAGCACTCACTTCCGTCATCATGAAGTGCTTTGAGAGACTAGTCAAGGACCATAACACTTCCACCCTACCTGACACCCTAGACCAACTCCAATTTGCTTACCGACCCAATAGGTCCACAGACGACGCAATCGCAACCACACTGCACACTGCCCTAACCCATCTGGACAAAAGGAATACCTATGTGAGAATGCTGTTCATCGACTACAGCTCAGCATTTAACACCATAGTACCCTCCAAACTCGTCATCAAGCTCGAGAAGCTGGGTCTCGACCCCGCCCTGTGCAACTGGGTCCTGGACTTCCTGACGGGCCGCCCCCAGGTGGTGAGGGTAGGTAACAACATCTCCACCCCGCTGATCCTCAACACTGGGGCCCCACAAGGGTGCGTTCTGAGCCTACCACTACCGCTACAAGTACAACTACCGCTATCACTACGGCTACCTCAACAAACACCACTATCACTACCGCTGCAACTACCGCTACAACAACCACTACCACAACCGCTACAAACACCACCACCACTAATGCTACCGTTACAAAAAACACTACCACTACCACTACAACTACCGCTACAACTACATCTACGACTACCACTACAACTACCACTACCGCTACAAGTACAACTACCGCTACCACTACCGCTAAAGCTACAAACACCACTACCACTACCACTGCAATTACCGCTACAACTACGACTACCACAACCGCTACCGCTACAACTACCTCTACCAGTGCCGCTACAACTACCGCTACAACTACCACTACAACTACCGCTGTCACTACAAATACTACTACCACTACCGCTACAAATACTACTACTGCTACCGCTACCGCTACAACTACCACTACCGCTACCACTAACGTTACAACTACCACTACCGCTACCACTACTGCTACCGCTACAAATACAACTACCACTACCGCTACAAATACTACTACCACTACCGCTACAACTACCACCAAAACTACCGCTAAAACTACCGCAACAACTACCACTGCCGCTACAACTACCACTACCGCTACAAGTACAACTACCGCTACTGCTACACATACCACTACAACTACAGCTACTGCTACCACTTCCGCTACCGCTACAACTACCACTACCACTACCACTATTCCAACCACTACAACTTCCACTACCGCTAATGCACCAACTACCACTACGGCTTCCACTACCGCTACAACTACCAACACCACTACCGCTACAACTATCACTACCACTACAAGTACAACTACCGTTACCGCTACAACTACCACTACCACTATCGCAACCGCTACAACTTCCACTACCGCTAACGCTACAAATACTACTACAACTTCTGCTACAACTACCACTACCGCTCCCGCTACAAACACAACTACCACTACCGCAACCGCAACCGCTACCGCTACAACTACCACTACCACTACCGCTACCGCTACCGCTTCAAACACCACTAACACGACCGCTGCAACTACCACTACCACAACTGCTAGCGCTACAACTACCACTACCACTACCACTACAACTACCACTACTACTACCGCTACAAATAACACTACCACTTCCACTTACGCTACAACTACCGCTACCGCTTCAAACACCACTACCGCTGCCGCTACAAACACAACTACCACTGCCGCTACCGCTACAACTACCACTACCGCAACCGCTACCACTACAACTACCACTACCAATACAACAACCACTACCGCAACAAATACTACCACCACTACCGCTACAACTACCACTACAACTACCGCTACAACTTCAACTACCACTACCACTACAACTACCACTTCCACTACAACTACCGCTACAAATACAACCACGACTACCGCTACAAATACTACTATTGCTACCGCTACCACTACCACTACAACTACCAATACCGCTACCGCTACAAATACAACTACCAATACCGCTACAAATACTACTACCACTACCACTACAACTACCACTACCGCTACCGCTACAACTACCACTACCGCTACCGCTACAAATACAACTACCACTACCGCTGCAAATACTACTACCACTACCGCTACAACTACCACTACAACTACCGCTACAACTAAAACAACCACTTCCGCTACAAATACTACTACCAATACCGCTACAACTACCGCAACCGCAACCGCTACCGCTACAAATACCACTACCACTACCGCTACAAACACCACTACCACTACCGCTGCAACTACCACTACCACAACCGCTACAACTACTACTAACTCTACAACTACCACTACCGCTGCCGCTACTGCTACTACTACTCCTACTCCTACCACTACCACTACAATGACAACTACCACTACCGCTACAAATAACACTACCACTACCTCTACATCTACCACTACCACTACTGCTAACGCTACAAATACCACTCCGCTACAACTACCACTACAACTACAGCTACCGCTACCACTACCACTACCGCTACCACTACAACTACCACTACCACTACCGATACCACTACAACTACCGATACAACTACCCTATCACCACCACTACCGCTACAACTACCACTACCAATACAACAACCACTACCGCAACAAATACTACCACCACTACCGCTACAACTACCACTACAACTACCGCTACAACTTCAACTACCACTACCACTACAACTACCACTTCCACTACCACTACCGTTACAAATACAACCACCACTACCACTACCACTACAAATACTACTATTGCTACCCCTACCACTACCACAACAACTACCAATACCGCTACAAATACTACTACCACAACTACCATTAAAACTGCCGCAACATCTACAACTACAACTACCAATACAGCTACAAATACTACTAATACCACTACCGCTACAACTACCAGTACCGCTACCGCTACAAATACAACTACCACTACCGCTGCAAATACTACTACCACTACCGCTACAACTACCACTACAACTACCGCTACAACTAAAACAACCACTTCCGCTACAAATACTACTACCACTACCTCTACAACTACCGCAACCGCAACCGCTACCGCTACAAATACCACTACCACTACCGCTACAAACACCACTACCACTACCGCTACAACTACCACTACCGCTACCGCTACCGCTACAAATAACACTACCACTTCCACTACCGCTAAAACTACCGCTACCGCTACCACTACAACTACTAATACAACTACCACTATCACCACCAATACCGCTACAACTACCACTACCAATACAACTACCACTACCGCTACTTCTACATACACAACTACCACTACCACTACCAATACCGCTACAAATACTACCACAACTACCACTTCCACTACAACTACCACTACAACTACCGCTACAAATACAACCACCACTACCACTACCGCTACAAATACTACTACTGCTACCGCTACCACAACAACTACCACTACCGCTACCGCTACAAATACAACTACCACTACCGCTACAAATACAACTACCACTACTACTACAACTACCATTACAACTACCGCAACAACTACAACTACAACTACCAATACCGCTACAAATACTACTACCACTATTGCTACAACTACCACTACCGCTACCGCTACAAATACAACTACCACTACCGCTACAAATACTACTACCACTTCCGCTACAACTACCACTACAACTACCGCTACAACTACCATTACAACTACCGTTACAACTACAACTACCGCTACAAATACTACTACCACTACCGCTACAACTACCACTACCGCTACAAGTACCTACCGCTACAAGTACCACTACCGCTACAAGTACCACTAACACTACCACTACCGCTACAACTACCACTACCGCTATCGCTACAAACTCCACTACCACTACCGCTACCGCTACAAACACCACTACCACTACTGCTACAACTACCGCAACCGCTACCGCTAAAAATATCACTACCACTTCCGCTACCGCTACAAATACCACTACCACTACCACTACCGCTACAGCTACAAACACCACTACAACTACCGCTGCAACTACCGCTACAACTACCATTACCACTACCACTAACACTACCGCTACAAGTACCATTCCCGCTACCGCTACAAATACCACTATCATTACCGCTACAAGTTCCACTACCACTATCGCAACCGCTACAACTACCACTACCACTACCGCAACAAGTACCACTACAGCTACTGCTACCACTACCGCTACCGCTACCGCTACAACTACCACTACCACTACCACTATCGCAACCGCTACAACTACCACTACCGCTACAAGTTCCACTACCGCTACCGCTACAACTATCACTATCACTACCGCTACAAGTACCACTACCGCTACCACTACAACTTCCACTACCGCTACAAACACCACAACCACTACCGCTACAAACACCACTACCACTACCGCTACCGCTACAAACACCACTACCACTACGGCTATAACCACCGTAACCGCTACCGCTACAAATACCACTACCGCTACCGCTACAACTACCACTATCACTACCGCTGCAACTACCACTATCGCAACCGCTACAACTACCACTACCACTACCGCAACAAGTACCACTACAGCTACTGCTACCACTACCGCTACCGCTACCGCTACAACTACCACTACCACTACCACTATCGCAACCGCTACAACTACCACTACCGCTACAAGTTCCACTACCGCTACCGCTACAACTATCACTATCACTACCGCTACAAGTACCACTACCGCTACCGCTACAACTTCCACTACCGCTACAAACACCACAACCACTACCGCTACAAACACCACTACCACTACCGCTACCGCTACAAACACCACTACCACTACGGCTATAACCACCGTAACCGCTACCGCTACAAATACCACTACCGCTACCGCTACAACTACCACTATCACTACCGCTGCAACTACCACTACCACAACCGCTACAACTACCACTACCACTACCGCTACAACTACCAGTACCGCTACAAACACAACTACCACTACTGCAACCGCTACCGCTACCGACTGCTTCGATCACGTGGATTGGGATATGTTCCGCGTTGCGTCCAACAACATTGACGAATACGCTGATTCGGTGAGCGAGTTCATTAGAAAGTGCATTGACGATGTCGTACCCACAGCAACGATTAAAACATTCCCAAACCAGAAACCGTGGATTGATGGCAGCATTCGCGTGAAACTGAAAGCGCAAACCACTGCTTTTAACCAGGGAAAGGTGACCGGAAACATGACCGAATACAAACAGTGTAGCGGTAGCGGTAGTGGTAGTCGTAGTGGTAGCGGTAGCAGTAGTAGTATTTGAGCTATTCCCTCCGCAAGGCAATCAAACAAGCTAAGTCCCAGTATAGAGACAAAGTAGAGTCGCAATTCAACAGCTCAGACACAAGAGGTATGTGGCAGGGTCTACAGTCAATCACGGATTACAAAAAGAAAACCAGCCCCGTCGCGGACCAGGATGTCTTGCTCCCAGACAGACTAAATAACTTTTTTGCTCGCTTTGAGGACAATACAGTGCCACTGACACGGCCCGCTACCAAAACCTGCGGGCTCTCCTTCACTGCAGCCGAGGTGAGTAAAACATTTAAACGTGTTAACCCTTGCAAGGCTGCAGGCCCAGACGGCATTCCCAGCCGCGTCCTCAGAGCATGCGCAGACCAGCTGGCTAGTGTGTTTAAGGACATATTCAATCAATCCTTATCCCAGTCTGCTGTTCCCACATGCTTCAAGGGGGCCACCATTGTTCCTGTTCCCAAGAAAGCTAAGGTAACTGAGCTTAACGACTACCGTCCCGTAGCACTCACTTCCGTCATCATGAAGTGCTTTGAGAGACTAGTCAAGGACCATAACACTTCCACCCTACCTGACACCCTAGACCAACTCCAATTTGCTTACCGACCCAATAGGTCCACAGACGACGCAATCGCAACCACACTGCACACTGCCCTAACCCATCTGGACAAAAGGAATACCTATGTGAGAATGCTGTTCATCGACTACAGCTCAGCATTTAACACCATAGTACCCTCCAAACTCGTCATCAAGCTCGAGAAGCTGGGTCTCGACCCCGCCCTGTGCAACTGGGTCCTGGACTTCCTGACGGGCCGCCCCCAGGTGGTGAGGGTAGGTAACAACATCTCCACCCCGCTGATCCTCAACACTGGGGCCCCACAAGGGTGCGTTCTGAGCCCTCTCCTGTACTCCCTGTTCACCCACGACTGCGTGGCCATGCACGCCTCCAACTCAATCATCAAGTTTGCGGACGACACTACAGTGGAAGGCTTGATTATCAACAACGACGATACGGCCTACAGGGAGGAGGTGAGGGCCCTCGGAGTGTGGTGTCAGGAAAATAACCTCACACTCAACGTCAACAAAACAAAGGAGATGATTGTGGACTTCAGGAAACAGTAGAGGGAGCACCCCCCTATCCACATCGACGGGACAGTAGTGGAGAAGGTGGAAAGTTTTAAGTTCCTCGGTGTACACACTACTGCTACAACTACCACTACCGCTAGAACTACCACTTCCGCTACCGCTACAACTACCACTACCACTACCGCTAACGCTACAGCTACAACTACCACTACCACTACCACAACCGCTACCGCTACAACCACCACTACCACTACCGCTACCGCTAATCCTACCACTTCCACTACAACTACCACTACAACTACCACTGTCACTACAACTTCCACTTCCACTACCGCTAACGCTACAAGTACCACTACCACTTCTGCTACAACTACCACTACCGCTACCGCTACAAACACCACTACCGCTACCGCTACAATTACCACTACCGCAACCGCTACCGCTGCAACTACCACTACCACAACCACTACTGCTACAACTACCACTACCGCTACCGCTACAAACACCACTACCACTACCGCTGCAACTACCGTTACAAGTACAACTACAACTACGACTACCACTACAACTACCACTACCGCTACAAGTACAACTACCGCTATCACTACGGCTACCTCAACAAACACCACTATCACTACCGCTGCAACTACCGCTACAACAACCACTACCACAACCGCTACAAACACCACCACCACTAATGCTACCGTTACAAAAAACACTACCACTACCACTACAACTACCGCTACAACTACATCTACGACTACCACTACAACTACCACTACCGCTACAAGTACAACTACCGCTACCACTACCGCTAAAGCTACAAACACCACTACCACTACCACTGCAATTACCGCTACAACTACGACTACCACAACCGCTACCGCTACAACTACCTCTACCAGTGCCGCTACAACTACCGCTACAACTACCACTACAACTACCGCTGTCACTACAAATACTACTACCACTACCGCTACAAATACTACTACTGCTACCGCTACCGCTACAACTACCACTACCGCTACCACTAACGTTACAACTACCACTACCGCTACCACTACTGCTACCGCTACAAATACAACTACCACTACCGCTACAAATACTACTACCACTACCGCTACAACTACCACCAAAACTACCGCTAAAACTACCGCAACAACTACCACTGCCGCTACAACTACCACTACCGCTACAAGTACAACTACCGCTACTGCTACACATACCACTACAACTACAGCTACTGCTACCACTTCCGCTACCGCTACAACTACCACTACCACTACCACTATTCCAACCACTACAACTTCCACTACCGCTAATGCACCAACTACCACTACGGCTTCCACTACCGCTACAACTACCAACACCACTACCGCTACAACTATCACTACCACTACAAGTACAACTACCGTTACCGCTACAACTACCACTACCACTATCGCTACCGCTACAAATACCACTACCACTACCGCTGCCGCTACAACTAACACTACCACTACCGCTACAACTACCACTACCACTACAACTAGCACTACCACTACAGCTACCACTACCGCAACCGCTACCGCTACAATACCTCTACCACTACCGCTAGCGCTACAACTACCACTACCACTACCGCTACAACTACCACTACCGCTACAACTACCACTTACACTGCTGCTAAACCTATCACTACCACTACCACAACCACTACCGCTAAATCTATCACTACCACTATCGCAACTGCTACAACTTCCAGTACCGCTATTGCTACAACTACCACTACCACTATTGCTACAACTACCACTACCACTACCACTAACACTACCGCTACAACTACCACTACCACGACCGATACAACTACCACTACTACTAACGCTACTGCTACACATACCACTACAACTACAGCTACTGCTACCACTTCCGCTACCGCTACAACTACCACTACAAGTACAACTACCTTTACAACTACCAACACCACTACCGCTACAACTATCACTACCACTACAAGTACAACTACCGTTACCGCTACAACTACCACTACCACTACCGCTACAACTATCACTAACACTACAAGTACAACTACCGTTACCGCTACATCTACCACTACCACGACCGATACAACTACCGCTACCACTACCGCTACTGCTACAACTACCACTACCACTACCACTACCAATACCGCTACAACTACCACTACCACTATCGCTACTACTACCACTACCTCTACAACCACCACTACCACTACCGCTACAAATACCACAACCACGACCGCTACCGCTACAAATACTACTACCACTACCGCTACAACTACCACTACCCCTACCGCTAAACCTACCACTACCACTTCTGCTACCGCTACAACTACCACTACCACTACCAATACAAGTACCAATACCGCTACCGCTACAAATACCACTACCGCTACAACTATCACTACCACTATCGCAACCGCTCCAACTTCCACTACCGCTAATGCTACAACTACCACTACCACTATTGCTACCGCTACAACTACCACTACCGCTACCGCTACAAATACCACTACCACTTCTGCTACAACTACCACTACCACTACAGCTACCACTACCGCTACTTCTACCGCTACAAATCCCACTACTTCCACTACCACTACAACTTCCAGTACCGCTATCGCTACAACTACCACTACCACTACCGCTACCGCTACAACTACCACTACCAATACAAGTAACACTACCGCTACCGATACAACTACCACTACCGCTACAACTATCACTACCACTATCGCAACTGCTACACCTTCCACTACCGCTAATGCTACAACTACCACTAACAATATTGCTACCACTAAACCTACCGCTACAACTACCACTACCACGACTGCTACAAATACAACTACCTCTACCCCTACCGCTACAAATACTACTACCACTACCGCTACAACTACCACTACAACTACCGCTGCAACTACAGCTACCACTCCGCTAAACCTACCACTACCACTTCCGCTACCGCTACAAGTACCACTACCGCTACCACTACAACTACCACTACCACTACCGATACAAGTACAACTACCCCTGACGCTACAACTACCACTACCACTACCAATACAAGTACTACTACCGCTACCGCTACATCTATCACTACCACTACCACTACCGCTACAACTACCACTACCACTACAACTACAACTACCACTACCACTACCGCTACTGCTACAACTACCACTACCACTACCGATACAACTACAACTACCAATACCGCTACAACTACCACTACCACTATCGCTACTACTACCACTACCTCTACAACCACCACTACCACTACCGCTACAAATACCACAACCACGACCGCTACCGCTACAAATACTACTACCACTACCGCTACAACTACCACTACAACTACCGCTACAACTACAACTACCACTACCGCTACAACTACCACTACCCCTACCGCTAAACCTACCACTACCACTTCTGCTACCGCTACAACTACCACTACCACTACCAATACAAGTACCACTACCGCTACCGCTACAAATACCACTACCGCTACAACTATCACTACCACTATCGCAACCGCTCCAACTTCCACTACCGCTAATGCTACAACTACCACTACCACTATTGCTACCGCTACAACTACCACTACCGCTACCGCTACAAATACCACTACCACTTCTGCTACAACTACCACTACCACTACAGCTACCACTACCGCTACTTCTACCGTTACAAATCCCACTACTTCCACTACCACTACAACTTCCAGTACCGCTATCGCTACAACTACCACTACCACTACCGCTACCGCTACAACTACCACTACCGCTACAACTATCACTACCTTTATCGCAACTGCTACACCTTGCACTACCGCTAATGCTACAACTACAACTAACACTATTGCTACAACTACCACTACCACTACCGCTACCACTAACACTACCGCTACAACTACCACTACCACGACTGCTACAAATACAACTACCTCTACCCCTACCGCTACAAATACTACTACCACTACCGCTACAACTACCACTACAACTACCGCTACAACTACAGCTACCACTCCGCTAAACCTACCACTACCACTTCCGCTACCGCTACAAGTACCACTACCGCTACCACTACAACTACCACTACCACTACCGATACATCTATCACTACCACTATCGCAACCGCTACAACTACCACTACCACTACCGCTACAACTACCACTACCACTACAACTACAACTACCACTACCACTACCGCTACTGCTACAACTACCACTACCACTACCGATACCGCTACAACTACAACTACCACTACCGCTACAACTACCACTTACACTGCCACTAAACCTATCACTACCATTACCACTACCGCTACTGCTACAACTACCATTACCGCTACCACTAACACTACCGCTACAACTACAACTACAACTACCACTACCGCTACAACTACCACTACCACGACCGCTACAAATACAATGACCTTTACCACTACCGCTACAAATACTACTACCACTACCGCTACAACTACTACTACAACTACTGCTACAACTACAACTACCACTACCGCTACAACTACCACTACCATTACCGCTAAACCTACCACTACCACTTCCGCTACCGCTACAACTACCACTACCACTACCGCTACAAGTACCACTACCGCTACCGCTACAACTACCACTACCACTACCGCTACAAGTACAACTACCGCTACCGCTACAACTACCACTACCACTACCAATACAAGTACCACTATCGCAACCGCTACAACTTCCACTACCGCTAGTTCTACAACTACCACTACCACTTCCTTTACCGCTACAACTACCACTACAGCTACCGCTACCGCTACAACTACCACTACCACTACTGCTACAACTACCACTACAGCTACCACTACCGCTACAACTACCACTACAACTACCGCTACAACTACAACTACAACTACCACTACCGCTACAACTACCACTACCACGACCACTACCGCAACCGCTAAACCTACCACTACCACTTCCGCTACAACTACCACTACCACGACTGCTACAAATACAACTACTTCTACCCCTACCGCTACAAATACTACTACCACTACCGCTACAACTACCACTACAACTACCGCTACAACTACAGCTACCACTCCGCTAAACCTACCACTACCACTTCCGCTACCGCTACAAGTACCACTACCGCTACCACTACAACTACCACTACCACTACCGATACAAGTACAACTACCCCTGACGCTACAACTACCACTACCACTACCAAAACAAGTACTACTACCGCTACCGCTACATCTATCACTACCACTATCGCAACCGCTACAACTACCACTACCACTACTGCTACAACTACCACTACCACTACAACTACAACTACCACTACCACTACCGCTACTGCTACAACTACCACTACCACTACCACTACCGATACCGCTACAACTACAACTACCACTACCGCTACAACTACCACTTACACTGCCACTAAACCTATCACTACCATTACCACTACCGCTACAACTACAACTACCATTACCGCTACCACTAACACTACCGCTACAACTACAACTACCACTACCGCTACAACTACCACTACCACGACCGCTACAAATACAATGACCTCTACCACTACCGCTACAAATACTATTACCACTACCGCTACAACTACTACTACAACTACTGCTACAACTACAACTACCACTACCGCTACAACTACCACTACCATTACCGCTAAACCTACGACTACCACTTCCGCTACCGCTACAACTACCACTACCACTACCGCTACAAGTACCACTACCGCTACCGCTACAACTACCACTACCACTACCGCTACAAGTACAACTACCGCTACCGCTACAACTACCACTACCACTACCAATACAAGTACCACTATCGCAACCGCTACAACTTCCACTACCGCTAGTTCTACAACTACCACTACCACTTCCTTTACCGCTACAACTACCACTACAGCTACCGCTACCGCTACAACTTCCACTACCACTACCGCTACAACTACCACTACCACTATAACTACAACTACCACGACCACTACCGCTACTGCTACAACTACCACTACCACTACCAATACCGCTACAACTACCACTACCACTACTGCTACCTCTACAAATTCCAATACCACTACCACTACCGCTACAACTACCACTAACACTATCGCTACTACTACCACTACCGCTACAACCACCACTACCACTACCGCTACAAATACCACAACCAGGACCGCTACCGCTACAGATACTGCTACCACTACAACTACCGCTACAACTACCACTACAACTACCGCTACAACTACAACTACAACTACCACTACCGCTACAACTACCACTACCACGACCACTACCGCAACCGCTAAACCTACCACTACCACTTCCGCTACAACTACCACCACCACGACTGCTACAAATACAACTACTTCTACCCCTACCGCTACAAATACTACTACCACTACCGCTACAACTACCACTACAACTACCGCTACAACTACAGCTACCACTCCGCTAAACCTACCACTACCACTTCCGCTACCGCTACAAGTACCACTACCGCTACCACTACAACTACCACTACCACTACCGATACAAGTACAACTACCCCTGACGCTACAACTACCACTACCACTACCAAAACAAGTACTACTACCGCTACCGCTACATCTATCACTACCACTATCGCAACCGCTACAACTACCACTACCACTACTGCTACAACTACCACTACCACTACAACTACAACTACCACTACCACTACCGCTACTGCTACAACTACCACTACCACTACCACTACCGATACCGCTACAACTACAACTACCACTACCGCTACAACTACCACTTACACTGCCACTAAACCTATCACTACCATTACCACTACCGCTACAACTACAACTACCATTACCGCTACCACTAACACTACCGCTACAACTACCACTACCGCTACAACTACCACTACCACGACCGCTACAAATACAATGACCTCTACCACTACCGCTACAAATACTATTACCACTACCGCTACAACTACTACTACAACTACTGCTACAACTACAACTACCACTACCGCTACAACTACCACTACCATTACCGCTAAACCTACGACTACCACTTCCGCTACCGCTACAACTACCACTACCACTACCGCTACAAGTACCACTACCGCTACCGCTACAACTACCACTACCACTACCGCTACAAGTACAACTACCGCTACCGCTACAACTACCACTACCACTACCAATACAAGTACCACTATCGCAACCGCTACAACTTCCACTACCGCTAGTTCTACAACTACCACTACCACTTCCTTTACCGCTACAACTACCACTACAGCTACCGCTACCGCTACAACTTCCACTACCACTACCGCTACAACTACCACTACCACTATAACTACAACTACCACGACCACTACCGCTACTGCTACAACTACCACTACCACTACCAATACCGCTACAACTACCACTACCACTACTGCTACCTCTACAAATTCCAATACCACTACCACTACCGCTACAACTACCACTAACACTATCGCTACTACTACCACTACCGCTACAACCACCACTACCACTACCGCTACAAATACCACAACCAGGACCGCTACCGCTACAGATACTGCTACCACTACAACTACCGCTACAACTACAACTACAACTACCACTACAACTACAACTACCACTACCGCTACAACTACCACTACAACTACAGCTACAACTACAACTACAACTACCACTACCGCTACAACTACCACTACCACTACCGCTACCGCTAAACCTACCACTACCACTTCCGCTACAACTACCACAACCGCTACAACTATCACTACCACTATAACTATAACTACCACGACCACTACCGCTACTGCTACAACTACCACTACCACTACCAATACCGCTACAACTACCACTACCACTACTGCTACCTCTACAAATTCCAATACCACTACCACTACCGCTACAACTACCACTACCACTATAGCTACTACTACCACTACCGCTACAACCACCACTACCACTACCGCTACAAATACCACAACCACGACCGCTACCGCTACAAATCCTACTACAACTACCGCTACAACTACCACTACAACTACCGCTACAACTACAGCTACCACTCCGCTAAACCTACCACTACCACTTCCGCTACCGCTACAAATACAACTACCACTACCGCTACAAATACTACTACCACAACTACCATTAAAACTACCGCAACAACTACAACTACCAATACCGCTACAAATACTACTACCACTACCACTACAACTACCACTACCGCTACCGCTACAACTACCACTACCGCTACCGCTACAAATACAACTACCACTACCGCTGCAAATACTACTACCACTACCGCTACAACTACCACTACAACTACCGCTACAACTAAAACAACCACTTCCGCTACAAATACTACTACCAATACCGCTACAACTACCGCAACCGCAACCGCTACCGCTACAAATACCACTACCACTACCGCTACAAACACCACTACCACTACCGCTGCAACTACCACTACCACAACCGCTACAACTACTACTAACTCTACAACTACCACTACCGCTGCCGCTACTGCTACTACTACTCCTACTCCTACCACTACCACTACAATGACAACTACCACTACCGCTACAAATAACACTACCACTACCACTACATCTACCACTACCACTACTGCTAACGCTACAAATACCACTCCGCTACAACTACCACTACAACTACAGCTACCGCTACCACTACCACTACCGCTACCACTACAACTACCACTACCACTACCGATACCACTACAACTACCGATACAACTACCCTATCACCACCACTACCGCTACAACTACCACTACCAATACAACAACCACTACCGCAACAAATACTACCACCACTACCGCTACAACTACCACTACAACTACCGCTACAACTTCAACTACCACTACCACTACAACTACCACTTCCACTACCACTACCGCTACAAATACAACCACCACTACCACTACCACTACAAATACTACTATTGCTACCCCTACCACTACCACAACAACTACCAATACCGCTACAAATACTACTACCACAACTACCATTAAAACTGCCGCAACATCTACAACTACAACTACCAATACAGCTACAAATACTACTAATACCACTACCGCTACAACTACCAGTACCGCTAACGCTACAAATACAACTACCACTACCGCTGCGAATACTACTACCACTACCGCTACAACTACCACTACAACTACCGCTACAACTAAAACAACCACTTCCGCTACAAATACTACTACCACTACCTCTACAACTACCGCAACCGCAACCGCTACCGCTACAAATACCACTACCACTACCGCTACAAACACCACTACCACTACCGCTACCGCTACAACTACCACTACCGCTACCGCTACCGCTACAAATAACACTACCACTTCCACTACCGCTAAAACTACCGCTCCCGCTACCACTACAACTACTAATACAACTACCACTATCACCACCAATACCGCTACAACTACCACTACCAATACAACTACCACTACCGCTACTTCTACATACACAACTACCACTACCACTACCAATACCGCTACAAATACTACCACCACTACCGCTACCGCTACAACTACCACTACAACTACCGCTACAACTACAACTTCAACAACTACCACTTCCACTACAACTACCACTACAACTACCGCTACAAATACAACCACCACTACCACTACCGCTACAAATACTACTACTGCTACCGCTACCACAACAACTACCACTACCGCTACCGCTACAAATACAACTACCACTACCGCTACAAATACAACTACCACTACTACTACAACTACCATTACAACTACCGCAACAACTACAACTACAACTACCAATACCGCTACAAATACTACTACCACTATTGCTACAACTACCACTACCGCTACCGCTACAAATACAACTACCACTACCGCTACAAATACTACTACCACTTCCGCTACAACTACCACTACAACTACCGCTACAACTACCATTACAACTACCGTTACAACTACAACTACCGCTACAAATACTACTACCACTACCGCTACAACTACCACTACCGCTACAAGTACCTACCGCTACAAGTACCACTACCGCTACAAGTACCACTAACACTACCACTACCGCTACAACTACCACTACCGCTATCGCTACAAACTCCACTACCACTACCGCTACCGCTACAAACACCACTACCACTACTGCTACAACTACCGCAACCGCTACCGCTAAAAATATCACTACCACTTCCGCTACCGCTACAAATACCACTACCACTACCACTACCGCTACAGCTACAAACACCACTACAACTACCGCTGCAACTACCGCTACAACTACCATTACCACTACCACTAACACTACCGCTACAAGTACCATTCCCGCTACCGCTACAAATACCACTATCATTACCGCTACAAGTTCCACTACCGCTACCGCTACAACTACCACTACCACTATCGCAACCGCTACAACTACCACTACCACTACCGCAACAAGTACCACTACAGCTACTGCTACCACTACCGCTACCGCTACCGCTACAACTACCACTACCACTACCACTATCGCAACCGCTACAACTACCACTACCGCTACAAGTTCCACTACCACTACCGCTACAACTATCACTATCACTACCGCTACAAGTACCACTACCGCTACCGCTACAACTTCCACTACCGCTACAAACACCACAACCACTACCGCTACAAACACCACTACCACTACCGCTACCGCTACAAACACCACTACCACTACGGCTATAACCACCGTAACCGCTACCGCTACAAATACCACTACCGCTACAGCTACAACTACCACTATCACTACCGCTGCAACTACCACTACCACAACCGCTACAACTACCACTACCACTACCGCTACAACTACCAGTACCGCTACAAACACCACTACCACTACCGCTCAACTACCACTACTGCAACCGCTACCGCTACCGACTGCTTCGATCACGTGGATTGGGATATGTTCCGCGTTGCGTCCAACAACATTGACGAATACGCTGATTCGGTGAGCGAGTTCATTAGAAAGTGCATTGACGATGTCGTACCCACAGCAACGATTAAAACATTCCCAAACCAGAAACCGTGGATTGATGGCAGCATTCGCGTGAAACTGAAAGCGCAAACCACTGCTTTTAACCAGGGAAAGGTGACCGGAAACATGACCGAATACAAACAGTGTAGCGGTAGCGGTAGTGGTAGTCGTAGTGGTAGCGGTAGCAGTAGTAGTATTTGAGCTATTCCCTCCGCAAGGCAATCAAACAAGCTAAGTCCCAGTATAGAGACAAAGTAGAGTCGCAATTCAACAGCTCAGACACAAGAGGTATGTGGCAGGGTCTACAGTCAATCACGGATTACAAAAAGAAAACCAGCCCCGTCGCGGACCAGGATGTCTTGCTCCCAGACAGACTAAATAACTTTTTTGCTCGCTTTGAGGACAATACAGTGCCACTGACACGGCCCGCTACCAAAACCTGCGGGCTCTCCTTCACTGCAGCCGAGGTGAGTAAAACATTTAAACGTGTTAACCCTTGCAAGGCTGCAGGCCCAGACGGCATTCCCAGCCGCGTCCTCAGAGCATGCGCAGACCAGCTGGCTAGTGTGTTTAAGGACATATTCAATCAATCCTTATCCCAGTCTGCTGTTCCCACATGCTTCAAGGGGGCCACCATTGTTCCTGTTCCCAAGAAAGCTAAGGTAACTGAGCTTAACGACTACCGTCCCGTAGCACTCACTTCCGTCATCATGAAGTGCTTTGAGAGACTAGTCAAGGACCATAACACTTCCACCCTACCTGACACCCTAGACCAACTCCAATTTGCTTACCGACCCAATAGGTCCACAGACGACGCAATCGCAACCACACTGCACACTGCCCTAACCCATCTGGACAAAAGGAATACCTATGTGAGAATGCTGTTCATCGACTACAGCTCAGCATTTAACACCATAGTACCCTCCAAACTCGTCATCAAGCTCGAGAAGCTGGGTCTCGACCCCGCCCTGTGCAACTGGGTCCTGGACTTCCTGACGGGCCGCCCCCAGGTGGTGAGGGTAGGTAACAACATCTCCACCCCGCTGATCCTCAACACTGGGGCCCCACAAGGGTGCGTTCTGAGCCCTCTCCTGTACTCCCTGTTCACCCACGACTGCGTGGCCATGCACGCCTCCAACTCAATCATCAAGTTTGCGGACGACACTACAGTGGAAGGCTTGATTATCAACAACGACGATACGGCCTACAGGGAGGAGGTGAGGGCCCTCGGAGTGTGGTGTCAGGAAAATAACCTCACACTCAACGTCAACAAAACAAAGGAGATGATTGTGGACTTCAGGAAACAGTAGAGGGAGCACCCCCCTATCCACATCGACGGGACAGTAGTGGAGAAGGTGGAAAGTTTTAAGTTCCTCGGTGTACACACTACTGCTACAACTACCACTACCGCTAGAACTACCACTTCCGCTACCGCTACAACTACCACTACCACTACCGCTAACGCTACAGCTACAACTACCACTACCACTACCACAACCGCTACCGCTACAACCACCACTACCACTACCGCTACCGCTAATCCTACCACTTCCACTACAACTACCACTACAACTACCACTGTCACTACAACTTCCACTTCCACTACCGCTAACGCTACAAGTACCACTACCACTTCTGCTACAACTACCACTACCGCTACCGCTACAAACACCACTACCGCTACCGCTACAATTACCACTACCGCAACCGCTACCGCTGCAACTACCACTACCACAACCACTACTGCTACAACTACCACTACCACTACCGCTACAACTACCACTACCACTACCGCTAAACACCACTAACACTACCGCTACCGCTACAAACACCACTACCACTACCGCTGCAACTACCGTTACAAGTACAAGTACAACTACGACTACCACTACAACTACCACTACCGCTACAAGTACAACTACCGCTATCACTACGGCTACCTCAACAAACACCACTATCACTACCGCTGCAACTACCGCTACAACAACCACTACCACAACCGCTACAAACACCACCACCACTAATGCTACCGTTACAAAAAACACTACCACTACCACTACAACTACCGCTACAACTACATCTACGACTACCACTACAACTACCACTACCGCTACAAGTACAACTACCGCTACCACTACCGCTAAAGCTACAAACACCACTACCACTACCACTGCAATTACCGCTACAACTACGACTACCACAACCGCTACCGCTACAACTACCTCTACCAGTGCCGCTACAACTACCGCTACAACTACCACTACAACTACCGCTGTCACTACAAATACTACTACCACTACCGCTACAAATACTACTACTGCTACCGCTACCGCTACAACTACCACTACCGCTACCACTAACGTTACAACTACCACTACCGCTACCACTACTGCTACCGCTACAAATACAACTACCACTACCGCTACAAATACTACTACCACTACCGCTACAACTACCACCAAAACTACCGCTAAAACTACCGCAACAACTACCACTGCCGCTACAACTACCACTACCGCTACAAGTACAACTACCGCTACTGCTACACATACCACTACAACTACAGCTACTGCTACCACTTCCGCTACCGCTACAACTACCACTACCACTACCACTATTCCAACCACTACAACTTCCACTACCGCTAATGCACCAACTACCACTACGGCTTCCGCTACCGCTACAACTACCACTACCACTACCACTATTCCAACCACTACAACTTCCACTACCGCTAATGCACCAACTACCACTACGGCTTCCACTACCGCTACAACTATCACTACCACTACAAGTACAACTACCGTTACCGCTACAACTACCACTACCACTACCAATACAAGTAGTGCTACTGCTACCGCTACAACTACCACTACCACTATCGCTACCGCTACAACTATCACTACCACTATCGCAACCGCAACTGCTACATCTTCCACTACCGCTAATGCTACAACTACCACTACAACTTCCGCTACCCCTACAACTACCACTACAGCTACCGCTACCGCTACAACTACAACTACCACTACAACCACCACTACCACTACAGCTACCACTACCGCAACCGCTACCGCTACAAATACCACTACCACTACCGCTGCCGCTACAACTAACACTACCACTACCGCTACAACTACCACTACCACTACAACTAGCACTACCACTACAGCTACCACTACCGCAACCGCTACCGCTACAATACCTCTACCACTACCGCTAGCGCTACAACTACCACTACCACTACCGCTACAACTACCACTTACACTGCTGCTAAACCTATCACTACCACTACCACAACCACTACCGCTAAATCTATCACTACCACTATCGCAACTGCTACAACTTCCAGTACCGCTATTGCTACAACTACCACTACCACTATTGCTACAACTACCACTACCACTACCACTAACACTACCGCTACAACTACCACTACCACGACCGATACAACTACCACTACTACTAACGCTACTGCTACACATACCACTACAACTACAGCTACTGCTACCACTTCCGCTACCGCTACAACTACCACTACCACTACAAGTACAACTACCTTTACAACTACCAACACCACTACCGCTACAACTATCACTACCACTACAAGTACAACTACCGTTACCGCTACAACTACCACTACCACTACCAATACAAGTACCGCTACCGCTACCGCTACAACTACCACTACCACTACCGCTACAACTATCACTAACACTACAAGTACAACTACCGTTACCGCTACATCTACCACTACCACGACCGATACAACTACCGCTACCACTACCGCTACTGCTACAACTACCACTACCACTACCACTACCAATACCGCTACAACTACCACTACCACTATCGCTACTACTACCACTACCTCTACAACCACCACTACCACTACCGCTACAAATACCACAACCACGACCGCTACCGCTACAAATACTACTACCACTACCGCTACAACTACCACTACAACTACCGCTACAACTACAACTACCACTACCGCTACAACTACCACTACCCCTACCGCTAAACCTACCACTACCACTACCGCTACCGCTACAAATACCACTACCGCTACAACTATCACTACCACTATCGCAACCGCTACAACTACCACTACCACTACCGCTACAACTACCACTACCACTTCTGCTACAACTACCACTACCACTACAGCTACCACTACCGCTACTTCTACCGCTACAAATCCCACTACTTCCACTACCACTACAACTTCCAGTACCGCTATCGCTACAACTACCACTACCACTACCGCTACCGCTACAACTACCACTACCAATACAAGTAACACTACCGCTACCGATACAACTACCACTACCGCTACAACTATCACTACCACTATCGCAACTGCTACACCTTCCACTACCGCTAATGCTACAACTACCACTAACAATATTGCTACCACTAAACCTACCGCTACAACTACCACTACCACGACTGCTACAAATACAACTACCTCTACCCCTACCGCTACAAATACTACTACCACTACCGCTACAACTACCACTACAACTACCGCTACAACTACAGCTACCACTCCGCTAAACCTACCACTACCACTTCCGCTACCGCTACAAGTACCACTACCGCTACCACTACAACTACCACTACCACTACCGATACAAGTACAACTACCCCTGACGCTACAACTACCACTACCACTACCAATACAAGTACTACTACCGCTACCGCTACATCTATCACTACCACTACCACTACCGCTACAACTACCACTACCACTACAACTACAACTACCACTACCACTACCGCTACTGCTACAACTACCACTACCACTACCGATACCGCTACAACTACAACTACCACTACCGCTACAACTACCACTTACACTGCCACTAAACCTATCACTACCATTACCACTACCGCTACTGCTACAACTACTATTACCGCTACCACTAACACTACCGCTACAACTACAACTACAACTACCACTACCACGACCGCTACAAATACAATGACCTCTACCACTACCGCTACAAATACTACTACCACTAACGCTACAACTACTACTACAACTACTGCTACAACTACAACTACCACTACCGCTACAACTACCACTACCATTACCGCTAAACCTACCACTACCACTTCCGCTACCGCTACAACTACCACTACCACTACCGCTACAAGTACCACTACCGCTACCACTACCGCTACAACTATCACTACCACTACAAGTACAACTACCGTTACCGCTACAACTACCACTACCACTACCAATACAAGTACCGCTACCACTACCGCTACTGCTACAACTACCACTACCACTACCACTACCAATACCGCTACAACTACCACTACCACTATCGCTACTACTACCACTACCTCTACAACCACCACTACCACTACCGCTACAAATTCCACAACCACGACCGCTACCGCTACAAATACTACTACCACTACCGCTACAACTACCACTACAACTACCGCTACAACTACAACTACCACTACCGCTACAACTACCACTACCCCTACCGCTAAACCTACCACTACCACTTCTGCTACCGCTACAACTACCACTACCACTACCAATACAAGTACCACTACCGCTACCGCTACAAATACCACTACCGCTACAACTATCACTACCACTATCGCAACCGCTCCAACTTCCACTACCGCTAATGCTACAACTACCACTACCACTATTGCTACCGCTACAACTACCACTACCGCTACCGCTACAAATACCACTACCACTTCTGCTACAACTACCACTACCACTACAGCTACCACTACCGCTACTTCTACCGTTACAAATCCCACTACTTCCACTACCACTACAACTTCCAGTACCACTATCGCTACAACTACCACTACCACTACCGCTACCGCTACAACTACCACTACCAATACAAGTAACACTACCGCTACCGATACAACTACCACTACCGCTACAACTATCACTACCACTATCGCAACTGCTACACCTTGCACTACCGCTAATGCTACAACTACCACTAACACTATTGCTACAACTACCACTACCACTACCGCTACCACTAACACTACCGCTACAACTACCACTACCACGACTGCTACAAATACAACTACCTCTACCCCTACCGCTACAAATACTACTACCACTACCGCTACAACTACCACTACAACTACCGCTACAACTACAGCTACCACTCCGCTAAACCTACCACTACCACTTCCGCTACCGCTACAAGTACCACTACCGCTACCACTACAACTACCACTACCACTACCGATACAAGTACAACTACCCCTGACGCTACAACTACCACTACCACTACCAATACAAGTACTACTACCGCTACCGCTACATCTATCACTACCACTATCGCAACCGCTACAACTACCACTACCACTACCGCTACAACTACCACTACCACTACAACTACAACTACCACTACCACTACCGCTACTGCTACAACTACCACTACCACTACCGATACCGCTACAACTACAACTACCACTACCGCTACAACTACCACTTACACTGCCACTAAACCTATCACTACCATTACCACTACCGCTACTGCTACAACTACCATTACCGCTACCACTAACACTACCGCTACAACTACAACTACAACTACCACTACCGCTACAACTACCACTACCACGACCGCTACAAATACAATGACCTCTACCACTACCGCTACAAATACTACTACCACTACCGCTACAACTACTACTACAACTACTGCTACAACTACAACTACCACTACCGCTACAACTACCACTACCATTACCGCTAAACCTACCACTACCACTTCCGCTACCGCTACAACTACCACTACCAATACTGCTACAAGTACCACTACCGCTACCGCTACAACTACCACTACCACTACCGCTACAAGTACAACTACCGCTACCGCTACAACTACCACTACCACTACCAATACAAGTACCACTATCGCAACCGCTACAACTTCCACTACCGCTAGTTCTACAACTACCACTACCACTTCCTTTACCGCTACAACTACCACTACAGCTACCGCTACCGCTACAACTACCACTACCACTACTGCTACAACTACCACTACAGCTACCACTACCGCTACAACTACCACTACAACTACCGCTACAACTACAACTACAACTACCACTACCGCTACAACTACCACTACCACGACCACTACCGCTACCGCTAAACCTACCACTACCACTTCCGCTACAACTACCACTACCACGACTGCTACAAATACAACTACCTCTACCCCTACCGCTACAAATACTACTACCACTACCGCTACAACTACCACTACAACTACCGCTACAACTACAGCTACCACTCCGCTAAACCTACCACTACCACATCCGCTACCGCTACAAGTACCACTACCGCTACCACTACAACTACCACTACCACTACCGATACAAGTACAACTACCCCTGACGCTACAACTACCACTACCACTACCACTATCGCTACTACTACCACTACCTCTACAACCACCACTACCACTACCGCTACAAATACCACAACCACGACCGCTACCGCTACAAATACTACTACCACTACCGCTACAACTACCACTACAACTACCGCTACAACTACAACCTCCACTACCGCTACAACTACCACTACCCCTACCGCTAAACCTACCACTACCACTTCTGCTACCGCTACAACTACCACTACCACTACCAATACAAGTACCACTACCGCTACCGCTACAAATACCACTACCGCTACAACTATCAACACCACTATCGCAACCGCTCCAACTTCCACTACCGCTAATGCTACAACTACCACTACCACTATTGCTACCGCTACAACTACCACTACCGCTACCGCTACAAATACCACTACCACTTCTGCTACAACTACCACTACCACTACAGCTACCACTACCGCTACTTCTACCGCTACAAATCCCACTACTTCCACTACCACTACCACTACCACTACCGCTAACGCTACAACTACCACTACCAATACAAGTATTACTACCGCTACCGATACAACTACCACTACCGCTACAACTATCACTACCACTATCGCAACTGCTACACCTTCCACTACCGCTAATGCTACAACTACCACTAACACTATTGCTACAACTACCACTACCACTACCGCTACCACTAACACTACCGCTACAACTACCACTACCACGACTGCTACAAATACAACTACCTCTACCCCTACCGCTACAAGTACTACTACCACTACCGCTACAACTACCACTACAACTACCGCTACAACTACAGCTACCACTCCGCTAAACCTACCACTACCACTTCCGCTACCGCTACAAGTACCACTACCGCTACCACTACAACTACCACTACCACTACCGATACAAGTACAACTACCCCTGACGCTACAACTACCACTACCACTACCACTAACACTACCGCTACAACTACCACTACCACGACCGATACAACTACCACTACTACTAACGCTACTGCTACACATACCACTACAACTACAGCTACTGCTACAACTTCCGCTACCGCTACAAATACCACTACCACTACAAGTACAACTACCTTTACAACTACCAACACCACTACCGCTACAACTATCACTACCACTACAAGTACAACTACCGTTACCGCTACAACTACCACTACCACTACCAATACAAGTACCGCTACCGCTACCGCTACAACTACCACTACCACTACCGCTACAACTATCACTAACACTACAAGTACAACTACCGTTACCGCTACATCTACCACTACCACGACCGATACAACTACCGCTACCACTACCGCTACTGCTACAACTACCACTACCACTACCACTACCAATACCGCTACAACTACCACTACCACTATCGCTACTACTACCACTACCTCTACAACCACCACTACCACTACCGCTACAAATACCACAACCACGACCGCTACCGCTACAAATACTACTACCACTACCGCTACAACTACCACTACAACTACCGCTACAACTACAACTACCACTACCGCTACAACTACCACTACCCCTACCGCTAAACCTACCACTACCACTACCGCTACCGCTACAAATACCACTACCGCTACAACTATCACTACCACTATCGCAACCGCTACAACTACCACTACCACTACCGCTACAACTACCACTACCACTTCTGCTACAACTACCACTACCACTACAGCTACCACTACCGCTACTTCTACCGCTACAAATCCCACTACTTCCACTACCACTACAACTTCCAGTACCGCTATCGCTACAACTACCACTACCACTACCGCTACCGCTACAACTACCACTACCAATACAAGTAACACTACCGCTACCGATACAACTACCACTACCGCTACAACTATCACTACCACTATCGCAACTGCTACACCTTCCACTACCGCTAATGCTACAACTACCACTAACAATATTGCTACCACTAAACCTACCGCTACAACTACCACTACCACGACTGCTACAAATACAACTACCTCTACCCCTACCGCTACAAATACTACTACCACTACCGCTACAACTACCACTACAACTACCGCTACAACTACAGCTACCACTCCGCTAAACCTACCACTACCACTTCCGCTACCGCTACAAGTACCACTACCGCTACCACTACAACTACCACTACCACTACCGATACAAGTACAACTACCCCTGACGCTACAACTACCACTACCACTACCAATACAAGTACTACTACCGCTACCGCTACATCTATCACTACCACTACCACTACCGCTACAACTACCACTACCACTACAACTACAACTACCACTACCACTACCGCTACTGCTACAACTACCACTACCACTACCGATACCGCTACAACTACAACTACCACTACCGCTACAACTACCACTTACACTGCCACTAAACCTATCACTACCATTACCACTACCGCTACTGCTACAACTACTATTACCGCTACCACTAACACTACCGCTACAACTACAACTACAACTACCACTACCACGACCGCTACAAATACAATGACCTCTACCACTACCGCTACAAATACTACTACCACTAACGCTACAACTACTACTACAACTACTGCTACAACTACAACTACCACTACCGCTACAACTACCACTACCATTACCGCTAAACCTACCACTACCACTTCCGCTACCGCTACAACTACCACTACCACTACCGCTACAAGTACCACTACCGCTACCACTACCGCTACAACTATCACTACCACTACAAGTACAACTACCGTTACCGCTACAACTACCACTACCACTACCAATACAAGTACCGCTACCACTACCGCTACTGCTACAACTACCACTACCACTACCACTACCAATACCGCTACAACTACCACTACCACTATCGCTACTACTACCACTACCTCTACAACCACCACTACCACTACCGCTACAAATTCCACAACCACGACCGCTACCGCTACAAATACTACTACCACTACCGCTACAACTACCACTACAACTACCGCTACAACTACAACTACCACTACCGCTACAACTACCACTACCCCTACCGCTAAACCTACCACTACCACTTCTGCTACCGCTACAACTACCACTACCACTACCAATACAAGTACCACTACCGCTACCGCTACAAATACCACTACCGCTACAACTATCACTACCACTATCGCAACCGCTCCAACTTCCACTACCGCTAATGCTACAACTACCACTACCACTATTGCTACCGCTACAACTACCACTACCGCTACCGCTACAAATACCACTACCACTTCTGCTACAACTACCACTACCACTACAGCTACCACTACCGCTACTTCTACCGTTACAAATCCCACTACTTCCACTACCACTACAACTTCCAGTACCACTATCGCTACAACTACCACTACCACTACCGCTACCGCTACAACTACCACTACCAATACAAGTAACACTACCGCTACCGATACAACTACCACTACCGCTACAACTATCACTACCACTATCGCAACTGCTACACCTTGCACTACCGCTAATGCTACAACTACCACTAACACTATTGCTACAACTACCACTACCACTACCGCTACCACTAACACTACCGCTACAACTACCACTACCACGACTGCTACAAATACAACTACCTCTACCCCTACCGCTACAAATACTACTACCACTACCGCTACAACTACCACTACAACTACCGCTACAACTACAGCTACCACTCCGCTAAACCTACCACTACCACTTCCGCTACCGCTACAAGTACCACTACCGCTACCACTACAACTACCACTACCACTACCGATACAAGTACAACTACCCCTGACGCTACAACTACCACTACCACTACCAATACAAGTACTACTACCGCTACCGCTACATCTATCACTACCACTATCGCAACCGCTACAACTACCACTACCACTACCGCTACAACTACCACTACCACTACAACTACAACTACCACTACCACTACCGCTACTGCTACAACTACCACTACCACTACCGATACCGCTACAACTACAACTACCACTACCGCTACAACTACCACTTACACTGCCACTAAACCTATCACTACCATTACCACTACCGCTACTGCTACAACTACCATTACCGCTACCACTAACACTACCGCTACAACTACAACTACAACTACCACTACCGCTACAACTACCACTACCACGACCGCTACAAATACAATGACCTCTACCACTACCGCTACAAATACTACTACCACTACCGCTACAACTACTACTACAACTACTGCTACAACTACAACTACCACTACCGCTACAACTACCACTACCATTACCGCTAAACCTACCACTACCACTTCCGCTACCGCTACAACTACCACTACCAATACTGCTACAAGTACCACTACCGCTACCGCTACAACTACCACTACCACTACCGCTACAAGTACAACTACCGCTACCGCTACAACTACCACTACCACTACCAATACAAGTACCACTATCGCAACCGCTACAACTTCCACTACCGCTAGTTCTACAACTACCACTACCACTTCCTTTACCGCTACAACTACCACTACAGCTACCGCTACCGCTACAACTACCACTACCACTACTGCTACAACTACCACTACAGCTACCACTACCGCTACAACTACCACTACAACTACCGCTACAACTACAACTACAACTACCACTACCGCTACAACTACCACTACCACGACCACTACCGCTACCGCTAAACCTACCACTACCACTTCCGCTACAACTACCACTACCACGACTGCTACAAATACAACTACCTCTACCCCTACCGCTACAAATACTACTACCACTACTGCTACAACTACCACTACAACTACCGCTACAACTACAGCTACCACTCCGCTAAACCTACCACTACCACATCCGCTACCGCTACAAGTACCACTACCGCTACCACTACAACTACCACTACCACTACCGATACAAGTACAACTACCCCTGACGCTACAACTACCACTACCACTACCACTATCGCTACTACTACCACTACCTCTACAACCACCACTACCACTACCGCTACAAATACCACAACCACGACCGCTACCGCTACAAATACTACTACCACTACCGCTACAACTACCACTACAACTGCCGCTACAACTACAACCTCCACTACCGCTACAACTACCACTACCCCTACCGCTAAACCTACCACTACCACTTCTGCTACCGCTACAACTACCACTACCACTACCAATACAAGTACCACTACCGCTACCGCTACAAATACCACTACCGCTACAACTATCAACACCACTATCGCAACCGCTCCAACTTCCACTACCGCTAATGCTACAACTACCACTACCACTATTGCTACCGCTACAACTACCACTACCGCTACCGCTACAAATACCACTACCACTTCTGCTACAACTACCACTACCACTACAGCTACCACTACCGCTACTTCTACCGCTACAAATCCCACTACTTCCACTACCACTACCACTACCACTACCGCTAACGCTACAACTACCACTACCAATACAAGTATTACTACCGCTACCGATACAACTACCACTACCGCTACAACTATCACTACCACTATCGCAACTGCTACACCTTCCACTACCGCTAATGCTACAACTACCACTAACACTATTGCTACAACTACCACTACCACTACCGCTACCACTAACACTACCGCTACAACTACCACTACCACGACTGCTACAAATACAACTACCTCTACCCCTACCGCTACAAGTACTACTACCACTACCGCTACAACTACCACTACAACTACCGCTACAACTACAGCTACCACTCCGCTAAACCTACCACTACCACTTCCGCTACCGCTACAAGTACCACTACCGCTACCACTACAACTACAACTACCACTACCGATACAAGTACAACTACCCCTGACGCTACAACTACCACTACCACTACCAATACAAGTACTACTACCGCTACCGCTACATCTATCACTACCACTATCGCAACCGCTACAACTACCACTACCACTACCGCTACAACTACCACTACCACTACAACTACAACTACCACTACCACTACCGCTACTGCTACAACTACCACTACCACTACCGATACCGCTACAACTACAACTACCACTACCGCTACAACTACCACTTACACTGCCACTAAACCTATCACTACCATTACCACTACCGCTACTGCTACAACTACCATTACCGCTACCACTAACACTACCGCTACAACTACAACTACAACTACCACTACCGCTACAACTACCACTACCACGACCGCTACAAATACAATGACCTCTACCACTACCGCTACAAATACTACTACCACTACCGCTACAACTACTACTACAACTACTGCTACAACTACAACTACCACTACCGCTACAACTACCACTACCATTACCGCTAAACCTACCACTACCACTTCCGCTACCGCTACAACTACCACTACCACTACCGCTACAAGTACCACTACCGCTACCGCTACAACTACCACTACCACTACCGCTACAAGTACAACTACCGCTACCGCTACAACTACCACTACCACTACCAATACAAGTACCACTATCGCAACCGCTACAACTTCCACTACCGCTAGTTCTACAACTACCACTACCACTTCCTTTACCGCTACAACTACCACTACAGCTACCGCTACCGCTACAACTACCACTACCACTACTGCTACAACTACCACTACAGCTACCACTACCGCTACAACTACCACTACAACTACCGCTACAACTACAACTACAACTACCACTACCGCTACAACTACCACTACCACGACCACTACCGCAACCGCTAAACCTACCACTACCACTTCCGCTACAACTACCACTACCACGACTGCTACAAATACAACTACTTCTACCCCTACCGCTACAAATACTACTACCACTACCGCTACAACTACCACTACAACTACCGCTACAACTACAGCTACCACTCCGCTAAACCTACCACTACCACTTCCGCTACCGCTACAAGTACCACTACCGCTACCACTACAACTACCACTACCACTACTGATACAAGTACAACTACCCCTGACGCTACAACTACCACTACCACTACCAATACAAGTACAACTACCGCTACCGCTACAACTACAACTACCACTACCAATACAAGTACCACTACCGCTACCGCTACAACTACCACTACCACTACCGCTACAAGTACAACTACCGCTACCGCTACAACTACCACTACCACTACCAATACAAGTACCACTATCGCAACCGCTACAACTTCCACTACCGCTAGTTCTACAACTACCACTACCACTTCCTTTACCGCTACAACTACCACTACAGCTACCGCTACCGCTACAACTTCCACTACCACTACCGCTACAACTACCACTACCTCTATAACTACAACTACCACGACCACTACCGCTACTGCTACAACTACCACTACCACTACCAATACCGCTACAACTACCACTACCACTACTGCTACCTCTACAAATTCCAATACCACTACCACTACAACTACCACTAACACTATCGCTACTACTACCACTACCGCTACAACCACCACTACCACTACCGCTACAAATACCACAACCAGGACCGCTACCGCTACAGATACTGCTACCACTACAACTACCGCTACAACTACAACTACAACTACCACTACAACTACAACTACCACTACCGCTACAACTACCACTACAACTACCGCTACAACTACAACTACCACTACCGCTACAACTACCACTACCACTACCGCTACCACTAAACCTACCACTACCACTTCCGCTACAACTACCACAACCGCTACAACTACCACTACCACTATAACTATAACTACCACGACCACTACCGCTACTGCTACAACTAACACTACCACTACCAATACCGCTACAACTACCACTACCACTACTGCTACCTCTACAAATTCCAATACCACTACCACTACCGCTACAACTACCACTACCACTATAGCTACTACTACCACTACCGCTACAACCACCACTACCACTACCGCTACAAATACCACAACCACGACCGCTACCGCTACAAATCCTACTACAACTACCGCTACAACTACCACTACAACTACCGCTACAACTACAACTACCACTACCGCTAACACTACCACTACCGCTACAGCTAAACCTACCACTACCACTTCCTTTACCGCTACAACTACCACTACAGCTACCGCTACCGCTACCGCTACAACTACCACTACCACTACTGCTACAACTACCACTACCACTACCGCTACAAATACCACAACCACGACCGCTACCGCTACAAATCCTACTACAACTACCGCTACAACTACCACTACAACTACCGCTACAACTACAACTACCACTACCGCTAACACTACCACTACCGCTACAGCTAAACCTACCACTACCACTTCCTTTACCGCTACAACTACCACTACAGCTACCGCTACCGCTACCGCTACAACTACCACTACCACTACTGCTACAACTACCACTACAGCTACCACTACCGCTACAACTACCTCTACAACTACCGCTACAACTACAACTACCACGACCACAACCGCTACCGCTAAACCTACCACTACCACTTCCGCTACAACTACTACTACCACGACTGCTACAAATACAACTACCTCTACCCCTACCGCTACAAATACTACTACCACTACCGCTACAACTACCACTACAACTACCGCTACAACTACAGCTACCACTCCGCTAAACCTACCACTACCACTTCCGCTACCGCTACAAGTACCACTACCGCTACCACTACAACTACCACTACCACTACCGATACAAGTACAACTACCCCTGACGCTACAACTACCACTACCACTACCAATACCGCTACAACTACCACTACGACTACTGCTACCTCTACAAATTCCAATACCACTACCACTACCGCTACAACTACCACTACCACTATAGCTACTACTACCACTACCGCTACAACCACCACTACCACTACCGCTACAAATACCACAACCACGACCGCTACCGCTACAAATCCTACTACAACTACCGCTACAACTACCACTACAACTACCGCTACAACTACAACTACCACTACCGCTAACACTACCACTACCGCTACAGCTAAACCTACCACTACCACTTCCGCTACCGCTACAACTACCACTACCACTACCGCTACAAGTACCACTACTGCTACCACTACCGCTACAACTACCACTACCTCTATAACTACAACTACCACGACCACTACCGCTACTGCTACAACTACCACTACCACTACCAATACCGCTACAACTACCACTACCACTACTGCTACCTCTACAAATTCCAATACCACTACCACTACAACTACCACTAACACTATCGCTACTACTACCACTACCGCTACAACCACCACTACCACTACCGCTACAAATACCACAACCAGGACCGCTACCGCTACAGATACTGCTACCACTACAACTACCGCTACAACTACAACTACAACTACCACTACAACTACAACTACCACTACCGCTACAACTACCACTACAACTACCGCTACAACTACAACTACCACTACCGCTACAACTACCACTACCACTACCGCTACCACTAAACCTACCACTACCACTTCCGCTACAACTACCACAACCGCTACAACTACCACTACCACTATAACTATAACTACCACGACCACTACCGCTACTGCTACAACTAACACTACCACTACCAATACCGCTACAACTACCACTACCACTACTGCTACCTCTACAAATTCCAATACCACTACCACTACCGCTACAACTACCACTACCACTATAGCTACTACTACCACTACCGCTACAACCACCACTACCACTACCGCTACAAATACCACAACCACGACCGCTACCGCTACAAATCCTACTACAACTACCGCTACAACTACCACTACAACTACCGCTACAACTACAACTACCACTACCGCTAACACTACCACTACCGCTACAGCTAAACCTACCACTACCACTTCCTTTACCGCTACAACTACCACTACAGCTACCGCTACCGCTACCGCTACAACTACCACTACCACTACTGCTACAACTACCACTACCACTACCGCTACAAATACCACAACCACGACCGCTACCGCTACAAATCCTACTACAACTACCGCTACAACTACCACTACAACTACCGCTACAACTACAACTACCACTACCGCTAACACTACCACTACCGCTACAGCTAAACCTACCACTACCACTTCCTTTACCGCTACAACTACCACTACAGCTACCGCTACCGCTACCGCTACAACTACCACTACCACTACTGCTACAACTACCACTACAGCTACCACTACCGCTACAACTACCTCTACAACTACCGCTACAACTACAACTACCACGACCACAACCGCTACCGCTAAACCTACCACTACCACTTCCGCTACAACTACTACTACCACGACTGCTACAAATACAACTACCTCTACCCCTACCGCTACAAATACTACTACCACTACCGCTACAACTACCACTACAACTACCGCTACAACTACAGCTACCACTCCGCTAAACCTACCACTACCACTTCCGCTACCGCTACAAGTACCACTACCGCTACCACTACAACTACCACTACCACTACCGATACAAGTACAACTACCCCTGACGCTACAACTACCACTACCACTACCAATACCGCTACAACTACCACTACGACTACTGCTACCTCTACAAATTCCAATACCACTACCACTACCGCTACAACTACCACTACCACTATAGCTACTACTACCACTACCGCTACAACCACCACTACCACTACCGCTACAAATACCACAACCACGACCGCTACCGCTACAAATCCTACTACAACTACCGCTACAACTACCACTACAACTACCGCTACAACTACAACTACCACTACCGCTAACACTACCACTACCGCTACAGCTAAACCTACCACTACCACTTCCGCTACCGCTACAACTACCACTACCACTACCGCTACAAGTACCACTACTGCTACCGCTACAAGTACAACTACCGCTACCGCTACAAATACCAATATCACTCCCACTACCGCTACAACTACCAATTACGCTATCGCTACAACTACCACTACCACTACCGCTACAACTACCACTCCCACTACCGCTACAACTACCACTACCGCTATCGCTACAACTACCACTACCACTACCGCTACAACTACCACTACCGCTACCGCTACAACTACTAATACCGCTACCGCTATCGCTACAACTAGCACTACCACTACCGCTACAACTACCACTACAACTACCACTACCGCTACCGCTACAAATACCACTACCACTACCGCTACAACTACCACTACCGCTATCGCTACAACTACCACTACCACTACCGCTACAACTACATCTACCGCTACAGCTACTAATACCACTACACCTACCACTACACATACTACTACTACCCCTACAACTACAACTACCGCTACCGCTACCACTCCCACTAGTTGTAGTGGTAGTTGTAGCGGTAGTTTAAGTGGTATTTGTAGCGGTAGCAGTAGTGGTAGTTGTCGTGGTAGTTGTAGCGGTACAACTACCAATTACGCTATTGATACAACTACCACTACCACTACCGCTACAACTACCACTCCCACTACAGCTACAACTACCACTACCACTATACTACAACTACCACTACATTTTCCACTACAACTACCACTAAAGCTACCGCTACAACTACCAATACCGCTACCGCTGTCGCTACAACTACCACTACCGCTACCGCTACAACTACCACGACAACTACCACTACTGCTACCGCTACAAATACCACTTAAACTACCGCTACAACTACCACTACAACTACCACTAACGCTATCGCTACAAATACCACTAAAACTTCCGCTACCGCTACAAATACTACTACCACTACCGCTACAACTACCACTTACGCTGCCGCTAAATATATCACTACCGCTACTGCTACAACTACCACTACCACTACCAATACCACTACCGCTACCGCTACCGCTACCGCTACAACTACAACTACAACTACCAGTACCTCTACAAATACAACTACCACTACAACTACCACTACCACTACTGCTACCGCTTCAAATACCAATACAGCTACCACTACCGCTACAACTACCACTACCGCTACAACTACCACTACCACTACCGCTACTGCTACAACTACCACTACCACTACCACTACAAATACTTCTACCAATACCGCTACAACTACCACTTACGCTGCCGCTAAACCTATCACTACCACTTCCACTACCGCTACTGCTACAACTACCACTACCACTAACACTACCGCTACCACTACGGCTACAACTACCACTACCGATAACGCAACAAATACCACTACCACTACTGCTACCGCTACAAATACCAATACCACTACCACTACCGCTACAACTACCACTACCAATACCTCTACAAATACCACTACCGCTACTACTATCACTACCGCTACAACTACCACTACCACTACCGCTACAAATACCACTACAACTCCCACTGCCGCTACAACTACCAGTACCGCTATCACTACCACTACCACTACCGCTACTGCCACAACTACCACTACCACCACCACTAACACTACCGCTACCACTACGGCTACAACTACCACTACCGATACAGCTACAACTACCACTACCACTACTGCTACCGCTACAAATACCACTAACGCAACTACTACCACTACAGCTACAAATACCACAACCACGACTGCTACAGGTATAAATACCACTATCACTCCCACTACCGCTACAACTACCAATTACGCTGTCGCTACAACTACCACTACCACTACCGCTACAACTACCACTACAACTACCACTAACGCTATCGCTACAAATACCACTAAAACTTCCGCTACCGCTACAAATACTACTACCACTACCGCTACAACTACCACTTACGCTGCCGCTAAACATATCACTACCGCTACTGCTACAACTACCACTACCACTACCAATACCACTACCGCTACCGCTACCGCTACCGCTACAACTACAACTACAACTACCAGTACCTCTACAAATACAACTACCACTACAACTACCACTACCACTACTGCTACCGCTTCAAATACCAATACAGCTACCACTACCGCTACAACTACCACTACCGCTACAACTACCACTACCACTACAACTACCACTACCACTACCACTACAAATACTTCTACCAATACCGCTACAACTACCACTTACGCTGCCGCTAAACCTATCACTACCACTTACACTACCGCTACTGCTACAACTACCACTACCACTAACACTACCGCTACCACTAACGCTACAACTACCACTACCGATACCGCAACAAATACCACTACCACTTCTGCTACCGCTACAAATACCAATACCACTACCACTACCGCTACAACTACCTCTACCACTACCGCTACAAATACCACTACCGCTACCGCTACAACTACCAATACCGCTACCGCTATCGCTACATTTACCACTACCACTACCTCTACTGCTACAACTACCACTACCGCTACAACTACTACTACAACTACCACTACTGCTACCGCTACAAATACCACTTACACTACCGCTACAACTACCACTACAACTACCACTACCGCTACCGCTACAAATACTACTACTACTACCGCTACAACTACCGCTACAACTACAACAACAACTACCACTAGCGCTAACACTTCCTCTACCACTACCGCTTCAACTACAACTACAACTACAGCTACCGCTAAACCTACCACTACCACTTCCGCTGCCGCTACAACTACCAAAACCACTACCGCTACAACTACCACTACCACCACCGCTACAAGTACAACTACCGCTACCCCTACAACTACTACTACCACTGCCGCTAGAAGTACCACTACCGCTACCGCTACAACTACCACTACCACTACCGCTACTGCTACAACTACCACTACCACTACCACTAACACTAACACTAACACTACCGCTACCGCTACCACTAACACTACCGTTACAACTACAACTATCACTACCGCTACTGCTACAACTACCACTACTGCTACCGCTACAACTACTACTACAACTACCACTACTGCTACCGCTACAAATACCACTTACACTACCGCTACAACTACCACTACAACTACCACTACCGCTACTGCTACAAATACCACTACAACTACCGGTACCGCTACAAATACTACTACCACTACCGCTACAACTACCATTACAACTACCGATACAACTACAACAACAACTACCACTAGCGCTACAACTACCCCTTACGCTGCCGCTACTACTACAACTACCACTACCACTACCACTAACACTTCCGCTACCACTACCGCTTCAACTACAACTACAACTACCAGTACCGCTACAACTACCACTACCACTACCGCTACAAATACTACTACCATTAACGCTACAACTACTACTAAAACTACCGCTCCAACTACAACTACCACTACAGCTACCGCTAAACCTACCACTACCACTTCCGCTACCGCTACAACTACCACTACTGCTACCGCTACAAATACCACTTAAACTACCGCTACAACTACCACTACAACTACCACTAACGCTATCGCTACAAATACCACTAAAACTTCCGCTACCGCTACAAATACTACTACCACTACCGCTACAACTACCACTTACGCTGCCGCTAAATATATCACTACCGCTACTGCTACAACTACCACTACCACTACCAATACCACTACCGCTACCGCTACCGCTACCGCTACAACTACAACTACAACTACCAGTACCTCTACAAATACAACTACCACTACAACTACCACTACCACTACTGCTACCGCTTCAAATACCAATACAGCTACCACTACCGCTACAACTACCACTACCGCTACAACTACCACTACCACTACCGCTACTGCTACAACTACCACTACCACTACCACTACAAATACTTCTACCAATACCGCTACAACTACCACTTACGCTGCCGCTAAACCTATCACTACCACTTCCACTACCGCTACTGCTACAACTACCACTACCACTAACACTACCGCTACCACTACGGCTACAACTACCACTACCGATAACGCAACAAATACCACTACCACTACTGCTACCGCTACAAATACCAATACCACTACCACTACCGCTACAACTACCACTACCAATACCTCTACAAATACCACTACCGCTACTACTATCACTACCGCTACAACTACCACTACCACTACCGCTACAAATACCACTACAACTCCCACTGCCGCTACAACTACCAGTACCGCTATCACTACCACTACCACTACCGCTACTGCCACAACTACCACTACCACCACCACTAACACTACCGCTACCACTACGGCTACAACTACCACTACCGATACAGCTACAACTACCACTACCACTACTGCTACCGCTACAAATACCACTAACGCAACTACTACCACTACAGCTACAAATACCACAACCACGACTGCTACAGGTATAAATACCACTATCACTCCCACTACCGCTACAACTACCAATTACGCTGTCGCTACAACTACCACTACCACTACCGCTACAACTACCACTACAACTACCACTAACGCTATCGCTACAAATACCACTAAAACTTCCGCTACCGCTACAAATACTACTACCACTACCGCTACAACTACCACTTACGCTGCCGCTAAACATATCACTACCGCTACTGCTACAACTACCACTACCACTACCAATACCACTACCGCTACCGCTACCGCTACCGCTACAACTACAACTACAACTACCAGTACCTCTACAAATACAACTACCACTACAACTACCACTACCACTACTGCTACCGCTTCAAATACCAATACAGCTACCACTACCGCTACAACTACCACTACCGCTACAACTACCACTACCACTACAACTACCACTACCACTACCACTACAAATACTTCTACCAATACCGCTACAACTACCACTTACGCTGCCGCTAAACCTATCACTACCACTTACACTACCGCTACTGCTACAACTACCACTACCACTAACACTACCGCTACCACTAACGCTACAACTACCACTACCGATACCGCAACAAATACCACTACCACTTCTGCTACCGCTACAAATACCAATACCACTACCACTACCGCTACAACTACCTCTACCACTACCGCTACAAATACCACTACCGCTACCGCTACAACTACCAATACCGCTACCGCTATCGCTACATTTACCACTACCACTACCTCTACTGCTACAACTACCACTACCGCTACAACTACTACTACAACTACCACTACTGCTACCGCTACAAATACCACTTACACTACCGCTACAACTACCACTACAACTACCACTACCGCTACCGCTACAAATACTACTACTACTACCGCTACAACTACCGCTACAACTACAACAACAACTACCACTAGCGCTAACACTTCCTCTACCACTACCGCTTCAACTACAACTACAACTACAGCTACCGCTAAACCTACCACTACCACTTCCGCTGCCGCTACAACTACCAAAACCACTACCGCTACAACTACCACTACCACCACCGCTACAAGTACAACTACCGCTACCCCTACAACTACTACTACCACTGCCGCTAGAAGTACCACTACCGCTACCGCTACAACTACCACTACCACTACCGCTACTGCTACAACTACCACTACCACTACCACTAACACTAACACTAACACTACCGCTACCGCTACCACTAACACTACCGTTACAACTACAACTATCACTACCGCTACTGCTACAACTACCACTACTGCTACCGCTACAACTACTACTACAACTACCACTACTGCTACCGCTACAAATACCACTTACACTACCGCTACAACTACCACTACAACTACCACTACCGCTACTGCTACAAATACCACTACAACTACCGGTACCGCTACAAATACTACTACCACTACCGCTACAACTACCATTACAACTACCGATACAACTACAACAACAACTACCACTAGCGCTACAACTACCCCTTACGCTGCCGCTACTACTACAACTACCACTACCACTACCACTAACACTTCCGCTACCACTACCGCTTCAACTACAACTACAACTACCAGTACCGCTACAACTACCACTACCACTACCGCTACAAATACTACTACCATTAACGCTACAACTACTACTAAAACTACCGCTCCAACTACAACTACCACTACAGCTACCGCTAAACCTACCACTACCACTTCCGCTACCGCTACAACTACCACTACAACTACCGCTACAAGTACCACTACCGCTACCGCTACAACTACCACTACAACCACCGCTACAAGTACCACTACCGCTACCGCTACAACTACCACTACCACTATCGCAACCGCTACAACTTCCACTACCGCTAATGCTACCGTTACAACTACCACTACCGCTACTGCTACAACTACCACTACCGCTACCACTAACACTACCGCTACAACTACCACTGCCACTACCGCTAATAATACCTCTACCGCTATCGCTACAACTACCTCTCCCACTACCGCTACAACTACCACTACCGCTACCGCTACAACTACCAATACCGCTACCGTTATCGCTACAACTACCACTACCGCTACCGCTACAACTACCAATACCGCTACAGTTATTGCTACAACTACCACTACCACTACCTCTACTGCTACAACTACCACTACCGCTCCCGCTACAACTACTACTACAACTACCACTACTGTTACCGCTACAAATACCACTTACACTACCGCTACAACTACCACTACAACTACCACTACCGCTATCGCTACAAATACCACTACCACTACCGCTACCGCTACAAATACTACTACCACTACCGCTACAACTACCATTACAACTACCGCTACAACTACAACAACAACTACCACTAGCGCTACAACTACCCCTTACGCTGCCGCTAAACATATCACTACAACTACCACTACCGAAACTACTACAACTACCACTACCACTACCACTACCACTAACACTTCAGCTACCACTACCGCTTCAACAACAACTACAACTACCAGTACCGCTACAACTACCACTACCACTACCGCTACAAATACTACTACCATTAACGCTACAACTACTACTAAAACTACCGCTCCAACTACAACTACCACTACAGCTACCGCTAAACCTACCACTACCACTTCCGCTACCGCTACAACTACCACTACCACTACCGCTACAAGTACCACTACCGCTACCGCTACAACTACCACTACCACCACCGCTACAAGTACAACTACCGCTAACGCTACAACTACCACTACCACTGCCGCTACAAGTACCACTACCGCTACTCCTACAACTACCACTACCACTATCGCAACCGCTACAACTTCCACTACCGCTAATGCTACCGTTACAACTACCAATACCGCTACTGCTACAACTACCACTACGGGCTACCACTAACACTACCGCTACAACTACAACTACCGCTACCGCTACAACTACCACTACCACGACCGCTACAAATACAACTACCTCTACCACTACCGCTACAAATACTACTACCACTACCGCAACAACTACCACTACAACAACCGCTACAACTACAACTACCACTACCGCTACAAATACTACTACCGCTACCGCTAAACCTACCACTACAACTTCCGCTACCGCTACAACTACCACTACCACTTCCGCTACAAGTACCACTACCCCTACCGCTACAACTACCACTACCACTACCGCTACAAATACTACTACCATTAACGCTACAACTACTACTAAAACTACCGCTCCAACTACAACTACCACTACAGCTACCGCTAAACCTACCACTACCACTTCCGCTACCGCTACAACTACCACTACCACTACCGCTACAAGTACCACTACCGCTACCGCTACAACTACCACTACCACCACCGCTACAAGTACAACTACCGCTACCGCTACAACTACCACTACCACTGCCGCTACAAGTACCACTACCGCTACTCCTACAACTACCACTACCACTACCGCTAATAATACCTCTACCGCTATCGCTACAACTACCTCTCCCACTACCGCTACAACTACCACTACCGCTACCGCTACAACTACCAATACCGCTACCGTTATCGCTACAACTACCACTACCACTACCTCTACTGCTACAACTACCACTACCGCTCCCGCTACAACTACTACTACAACTACCACTACTGTTACCGCTACAAATACCACTTACACTACCGCTACAACTACCACTACAACTACCACTACCGCTATCGCTACAAATACCACTACCACTACCGCTACCGCTACAAATACTACTACCACTACCGCTACAACTACCATTACAACTACCGCTACAACTACAACAACAACTACCACTAGCGCTACAACTACCCCTTACGCTGCCGCTAAACATATCACTACAACTACCACTACCGCTACTACTACAACTACCACTACCACTACCACTACCACTACCACTAACACTTCAGCTACCACTACCGCTTCAACAACAACTACAACTACCAGTACCGCTACAACTACCACTACCACTACCGCTACAAATACTACTACCATTAACGCTACAACTACTACTAAAACTACCGCTCCAACTACAACTACCACTACAGCAACCGCTAAACCTACCACTACCACTTCCGCTACCGCTACAACTACCACTGCCACTACCGCTACAAGTACCACTACCGCTACCGCTACAACTACCACTACCACCACCGCTACAAGTACAACTACCGCTAACACTACAACTACCACTACCACTGCCGCTACAAGTACCACTACCGCTACTCCTACAACTACCACTACCACTATCGCAACCGCTACAACTTCCACTACCGCTAATGCTACCGTTACAACTACCACTACCGCTACTACTACAACTACCACTACGGGCTACCACTAACACTACCGCTACAACTACAACTACCGCTACCGCTACAACTACCACTACCACTACCGCTACAAGTACCACTACCGCTACCGCTACAACTACCACTACCACCACCGCTACAAGTACAACTACCGCTACCGCTACAACTACCACTACCACTGCCGCTACAAGTACCACTACCGCTACTCCTACAACTACCACTACCACTACCGCTAATAATACCTCTACCGCTATCGCTACAACTACCTCTCCCACTACCGCTACAACTACCACTACCGCTACCGCTACAACTACCAATACCGCTACCGTTATCGCTACAACTACCACTACCACTACCTCTACTGCTACAACTACCACTACCGCTCCCGCTACAACTACTACTACAACTACCACTACTGTTACCGCTACAAATACCACTTACACTACCGCTACAACTACCACTACAACTACCACTACCGCTATCGCTACAAATACCACTACCACTACCGCTACCGCTACAAATACTACTACCACTACCGCTACAACTACCATTACAACTACCGCTACAACTACAACAACAACTACCACTAGCGCTACAACTACCCCTTACGCTGCCGCTAAACATATCACTACAACTACCACTACCGCTACTACTACAACTACCACTACCACTACCACTACCACTACCACTAACACTTTAGCTACCACTACCGCTTCAACAACAACTACAACTACCAGTACCGCTACAACTACCACTACCACTACCGCTACAAATACTACTACCATTAACGCTACAACTACTACTAAAACTACCGCTCCAACTACAACTACCACTACAGCAACCGCTAAACCTACCACTACCACTTCCGCTACCGCTACAACTACCACTGCCACTACCGCTACAAGTACCACTACCGCTACCGCTACAACTACCACTACCACCACCGCTACAAGTACAACTACCGCTAACGCTACAACTACCACTACCACTGCCGCTACAAGTACCACTACCGCTACTCCTACAACTACCACTACCACTATCGCAACCGCTACAACTTCCACTACCGCTAATGCTACCGTTACAACTACCACTACCGCTACTACTACAACTACCACTACGGGCTACCACTAACACTACCGCTACAACTACAACTACCGCTACCGCTACAACTACCACTACCACGACCGCTACAAATACAACTACCTCTACCACTACCGCTACAAATACTACTACCACTACCGCAACAACTACCACTACAACAACCGCTACAACTACAACTACCACTACCGCTACAAATACTACTACCGCTACCGCTAAACCTACCACTACAACTTCCGCTACCGCTACAACTACCACTACCACTTCCGCTACAAGTACCACTACCCCTACCGCTACAACTACCACTACCACTACCGCTACAAATACTACTACCATTAACGCTACAACTACTACTAAAACTACCGCTCCAACTACAACTACCACTACAGCTACCGCTAAACCTACCACTACCACTTCCGCTACCGCTACAACTACCACTACCACTACCGCTACAAGTACCACTACCGCTACCGCTACAACTACCACTACCACCACCGCTACAAGTACAACTACCGCTACCGCTACAACTACCACTACCACTGCCGCTACAAGTACCACTACCGCTACTCCTACAACTACCACTACCACTACCGCTAATAATACCTCTACCGCTATCGCTACAACTACCTCTCCCACCTCCGCTACAACTACCACTACCGCTACCGCTACAACTACCAATACCGCTACCGTTATCGCTACAACTACCACTACCACTACCTCTACTGCTACAACTACCACTGCCGCTCCCGCTACAACTACTACTACAACTACCACTACTGTTACCGCTACAAATACCACTTACACTACCGCTACAACTACCACTACAACTACCACTACCGCTATCGCTACAAATACCACTACCACTACCGCTACCGCTACAAATACTACTACCACTACCGCTACAACTACCATTACAACCACCGCTACAACTACAACAACAACTACCACTAGCGCTACAACTACCACTACCGCTACTACTACCACTAACACTACCACTACCACTAACACTTCAGCTACCACTACCGCTTCAACAACAACTACCACTACCACTACCGCTACAAATACTACTACCATTAACGCTACAACTACTACTAAAACTACCGCTCCAACTACCACTACCACTACCCCTTACGCTGCCGCTAAACATATCACTACAACTACCACTACCGCTACTACTACAACTACCACTACCACTACCACTAACACTTCAGCTACCACTACCGCTTCAACAACAACTACAACTACCAGTACCGCTACAACTACCACTACCACTACCCCTTACGCTGCCGCTAAACATATCACTACAACTACCACTACCGCTACTACTACAACTACCACTACCACTACCACTAACACTTCAGCTACCACTACCGCTTCAACAACAACTACAACTACCAGTACCGCTACAACTACCACTACCACTACCGCTACAAATACTACTACCATTAACGCTACAACTACTACTAAAACTACCGCTCCAACTACAACTACCACTACAGCTAACGCTAAACCTACCACTACCACTTCCGCTACCGCTACAACTACCACTGCCACTACCGCTCAAGTACCACTACCGCTACCGCTACAACTACCACTACCACCACCGCTACAAGTACAACTACCGCTAACGCTACAACTACCACTACCACTGCCGCTACAAGTACCACTACCGGTACTCCTACAACTACCACTACCACTATCGCAACCGCTACAACTTCCACTACCGCTAATGCTACCGTTAAAACTACCACTACCGCTACTGCTACAACTACCACTACGGGCTACCACTAACACTACCGCTACAACTACAACTACCGCTACCGCTACAACTACCACTACCACGACCGCTACAAATACAACTACCTCTACTACTACCGCTACAAATACTACTACCACTACCGCAACAACTACCACTACAACAACCGCTACAACTACAACTACCACTACCGCTACAAATACTACTACCGCTACCGCTAAACCTACCACTACAACTTCCGCTACCGCTACAACTACCACTACCACTTCCGCTACAAGTACCACTACCCCTACCACTAAAACTACCACTACCACTACCGCTACAAATACTACTACCATTAACGCTACAACTACTACTAAAACTACCGCTCCAACTACAACTACCACTACAGCTACCGCTAAACCTACCACTACCACTTCCGCTACCGCTACAACTACCACTACCACTACCGCTACAAGTACCACTACCGCTACCGCTACAACTACCACTACCACCACCGCTACAAGTACAACTACCGCTACCGCTACAACTACCACTACCACTGCCGCTACAAGTCCCACTACCGCTACTCCTACAACTACCACTACCACTACCGCTAATAATACCTCTACCGCTATCGCTACAACTACCTCTCCCACTACCGCTACAACTACCACTACCGCTACCGCTACAACTACCAATACCGCTACCGTTATCGCTACAACTACCACTACCACTACCTCTACTGCTACAACTACCACTACCGCTCCCGCTACAACTACTACTACAACTACCACTACTGTTACCGCTACAAATACCACTTACACTACCGCTACAACTACCACTACAACTACCACTACCGCTATCGCTACAAATACCACTACCACTACCGCTACCGCTACAAATACTACTACCACTACCGCTACAACTACCATTACAACTACCGCTACAACTACAACAACAACTACCACTAGCGCTACAACTACCCCTTACGCTGCCGCTAAACATATCACTACAACTACCACTACCGCTACTACTACAACTACCACTACCACTACCACTACCACTACCACTACCGCTACAAATACTACTACCATTAACGCTACAACTACTACTAAAACTACCGCTCCAACTACAACTACAACTACCAGTACCGCTACAACTACCACTACCACTACCGCTACAAATACTACTACCATTAACGCTACAACTACTACTAAAACTACCGCTCCAACTACAACTACCACTACAGCTACCGCTAAACCTACCACTACCACTTCCGCTACCGCTACAACTACCACTACCACTACCGCTACAAGTACCACTACCGCTACCGCTACAACTACCACTACCACCACCGCTACAAGTACAACTACCGCTAACGCTACAACTACCACTACCACTGCCGCTACAAGTACCACTACCGCTACTCCTACAACTACCACTACCACTATCGCAACCGCTACAACTTCCACTACCGCTAATGCTACCGTTACAACTACCACTACCGCTACTGCTACAACTACCACTACGGGCTACCACTAACACTACCGCTACAACTACAACTACCGCTACCGCTACAACTACCACTACCACGACCGCTACAAATACAACTACCTCTACTACTACCGCTACAAATACTACTACCACTACCGCAACAACTACCACTACAACAACCGCTACAACTACAACTACCACTACCGCTACAAATACTACTACCGCTACCGCTAAACCTACCACTACAACTTCCGCTACCGCTACAACTACCACTACCACTTCCGCTACAAGTACCACTACCCCTACCACTAAAACTACCACTACCACTACCGCTACAAATACTACTACCATTAACGCTACAACTACTACTAAAACTACCGCTCCAACTACAACTACCACTACAGCTACCGCTAAACCTACCACTACCACTTCCGCTACCGCTACAACTACCACTACCACTACCGCTACAAGTACCACTACCGCTACCGCTACAACTACCACTACCACCACCGCTACAAGTACAACTACCGCTACCGCTACAACTACCACTACCACTGCCGCTACAAGTCCCACTACCGCTACTCCTACAACTACCACTACCACTACCGCTAATAATACCTCTACCGCTATCGCTACAACTACCTCTCCCACTACCGCTACAACTACCACTACCGCTACCGCTACAACTACCAATACCGCTACCGTTATCGCTACAACTACCACTACCACTACCTCTACTGCTACAACTACCACTACCGCTCCCGCTACAACTACTACTACAACTACCACTACTGTTACCGCTACAAATACCACTTACACTACCGCTACAACTACCACTACAACTACCACTACCGCTATCGCTACAAATACCACTACCACTACCGCTACCGCTACAAATACTACTACCACTACCGCTACAACTACCATTACAACTACCGCTACAACTACAACAACAACTACCACTAGCGCTACAACTACCCCTTACGCTGCCGCTAAACATATCACTACAACTACCACTACCGCTACTACTACAACTACCACTACCACTACCACTACCACTACCACTACCGCTACAAATACTACTACCATTAACGCTACAACTACTACTAAAACTACCGCTCCAACTACAACTACAACTACCAGTACCGCTACAACTACCACTACCACTACCGCTACAAATACTACTACCATTAACGCTACAACTACTACTAAAACTACCGCTCCAACTACAACTACCACTACAGCTACCGCTAAACCTACCACTACCACTTCCGCTACCGCTACAACTACCACTACCACTACCGCTACAAGTACCACTACCGCTACCGCTACAACTACCACTACCACCACCGCTACAAGTACAACTACCGCTAACGCTACAACTACCACTACCACTGCCGCTACAAGTACCACTACCGCTACTCCTACAACTACCACTACCACTATCGCAACCGCTACAACTTCCACTACCGCTAATGCTACCGTTACAACTACCACTACCGCTACTGCTACAACTACCACTACGGGCTACCACTAACACTACCGCTACAACTACAACTACCACTACCACGACCGCTACAAATACAACTACCTCTACCACTACCGCTACAAATACTACTACCACTACCGCAACAACTACCACTACAACAACCGCTACAACTACAACTACCACTACCTATACAAATACTACTACCGCTACCGCTAAACCTACCACTACAACTTCCGCTACCGCTACAACTACCACTACCACTTCCGCTACAAGTACCACTACCCCTACCGCTACAACTACCACTACCACTACCGCTACACATACTACTACCATTAACGCTACAACTACTACTAAAACTACCGCTCCAACTTCAACTACCACTACAGCTACCGCTAAACCTACCACTACCACTTCTGCTACCGTTACAACTACCACTACCACTACCGCTACAAGTACCACTACCGCTACCGCTACAACTACCACTACCACCACCGCTACAAGTACAACTACCGCTACCGCTACAACTACCACTACCACTGCCGCTACAAGTACCACTACCGCTACCGCTACAACTACCACTACCACCACCGCTACAAGTACAACTACCGCTACCGCTACAACTACCACTACCACTACCGCTACTCCTACAACTACAACTACCACTACCGCTACAAATACTACTACCGCTACCGCTAAACCTACCACTACCACTACCGCTACTGCTACAACTACCACTACCACTACCGCTACAAGTACAACTACCGCTACCGCTACAAATACCACTATAACTCCCACTACAGCTACAACTACCAATTACGCTGTCGCTACAACTACCACTACCGCTACAACTACCAATACCGCACTACCGTTACCGCTACAACTACTACTACAACTACCACTACCACTACCGCTACAAGTACCACTACCGCTACCGCTACAAATACCACAACCACTACAGCTACCGCTACTGCTACAAATACCACTACCACTACCGCTACAACTACCACTACCACTACCGCTACAACTACCACTACCACTACAACTACAACTACAACTACCACTACAACTACAACTACCACTACCACTACCGATACAGCTACAACTACCACGACCACTACTGCTACTGCTACCGCTACAAATACCAATACCACTACCACTACCGCTACAACTACCACTACCACTACCGCTACTCCTACAACTACCACTACCACTACCGCTAATAATACCTCTACCGCTATCGCTACAACTACCTCTCCCACTACCGCTACAACTACCACTACCGCTACCGCTACAACTACCAATACCGCTACCGTTATCGCTACAACTACCACTACCACTACCTCTACTGCTACAACTACCACTACCGCTCCCGCTACAACTACTACTACAACTACCACTACTGTTACCGCTACAAATACCACTTACACTACCGCTACAACTACCACTACAACTACCACTACCGCTATCGCTACAAATACCACTACCACTACCGCTACCGCTACAAATACTACTACCACTACCGCTACAACTACCATTACAACTACCGCTACAACTACAACAACAACTACCACTAGCGCTACAACTACCCCTTACGCTGCCGCTAAACATATCACTACAACTACCACTACCGCTACTACTACAACTACCACTACCACTACCACTACCACTACCACTACCGCTACAAATACTACTACCATTAACGCTACAACTACTACTAAAACTACCGCTCCAACTACAACTACCACTACAGCTACCGCTAAACCTACCACTACCACTTCCGCTACCGCTACAACTACCACTACCACTACCGCTACAAGTACCACTACCGCTACCGCTACAACTACCACTACCACCACCGCTACAAGTACAACTACCGCTAACGCTACAACTACCACTACCACTGCCGCTACAAGTACCACTACCGCTACTCCTACAACTACCACTACCACTATCGCAACCGCTACAACTTCCACTACCGCTAATGCTACCGTTACAACTACCACTACCGCTACTGCTACAACTACCACTACGGGCTACCACTAACACTACCGCTACAACTACAACTACCACTACCACGACCGCTACAAATACAACTACCTCTACCACTACCGCTACAAATACTACTACCACTACCGCAACAACTACCACTACAACAACCGCTACAACTACAACTACCACTACCTATACAAATACTACTACCGCTACCGCTAAACCTACCACTACAACTTCCGCTACCGCTACAACTACCACTACCACTTCCGCTACAAGTACCACTACCCCTACCGCTACAACTACCACTACCACTACCGCTACACATACTACTACCATTAACGCTACAACTACTACTAAAACTACCGCTCCAACTTCAACTACCACTACAGCTACCGCTAAACCTACCACTACCACTTCTGCTACCGTTACAACTACCACTACCACTACCGCTACAAGTACCACTACCGCTACCGCTACAACTACCACTACCACCACCGCTACAAGTACAACTACCGCTACCGCTACAACTACCACTACCACTGCCGCTACAAGTACCACTACCGCTACCGCTACAACTACCACTACCACCACCGCTACAAGTACAACTACCGCTACCGCTACAACTACCACTACCACTACCGCTACTCCTACAACTACAACTACCACTACCGCTACAAATACTACTACCGCTACCGCTAAACCTACCACTACCACTACCGCTACTGCTACAACTACCACTACCACTACCGCTACAAGTACAACTACCGCTACCGCTACAAATACCACTATAACTCCCACTACAGCTACAACTACCAATTACGCTGTCGCTACAACTACCACTACCGCTACAACTACCAATACCGCACTACCGTTACCGCTACAACTACTACTACAACTACCACTACCACTACCGCTACAAGTACCACTACCGCTACCGCTACAAATACCACAACCACTACAGCTACCGCTACTGCTACAAATACCACTACCACTACCGCTACAACTACCACTACCACTACCGCTACAACTACCACTGCCACTACAACTACAACTACAACTACCACTACAACTACAACTACCACTACCACTACCGATACAGCTACAACTACCACGACCACTACTGCTACTGCTACCGCTACAAATACCAATACCACTACCACTACCGCTACAACTACCACTACCACTACCGATAGCGCTACAACTACCACTACCACTACTGCTACCGCTACAAATACCAATACCACTACCACTACCGCTACAACTACCACTACCTGCTACAACTACCACTACCACTACCACTACCGCTACAACTACTACTTACGCTGTGGCTAAACCTATCACTACCACTGCCACTACCTCTACTGCTACAACTACCACTACCACTAACACTACCACTAACACTACTGCTACCACTACCGCCACAACTACCACTACCGATACTGCAAAAAATACCACTACCACTACTGCTACCGCTACAAATACCAAAACCACTACCACTACCGCTACAACTACCACTACCAATACCGCTACAAATACCACTACCGCTACTACTACCACTACCGCCACAACTACCACTACCACTACCGCTACAAATACCACTACAACTCCCACTGCCGCTACAACTACCAGTACCGCTATCACTACCACTACCACTACCGCTACTGCTACAACTACCACTACCACTAACACTACCGCTACCACTACCGCTACAACTACCACTACATATACCGCTACAACTACCACTACCACTACTGCTACCGCTACAAATACCAATACCACCACCGCTACAACTACCACTACCAATACCGCTACAAATACCACTACCGCTACTACTACCACTACAACTACCACTACCACTACCGCTACAAATACCACAACCACGACTGCTACTTCTACAAATACCACTATCACTACCACTACCGCTACAACTACCACTGCAACTACCACTACTGCTATCGCTACAAATACCACTTATACTACCGCTACATCTACCACTACAACTACCACTACCGCTATTGCTACAAATACCAATACAACTACAGCTACAAATACTACTACCACTACCGCTACAACTACCACTTAGGCTGCCGCTAAACCTATCACTACCACTACCACTACCGCTAGAACTACAACTACCAGTACCACTATCGCTAAAACTACCACTACCACTACCACTACCGTTACAACTACCTTTACCGCTACCACTATCGCTACAACTACCACTACCATTACCGCTACTACTACAACTACCACTACCACTACCGCTACAAATACTTCTACCACTACCACTACCGCTACAACTACCACTTACGCTGCCGCTAAACCTATCACTACCACAACTGCTACAACTACCACTAACACTACCACTACCGCTACAACTACCACTTACACTGCCGCTAAACCTATCACTACCACTACAGCAACCGCTACAACTACAACTACCACTACCTCTACCACTAACACTACCGCTACAACTACAACGACCACTACCGCTACAACTACCACTACCAAGACCGCTACAAATACAACTACCTCTAACCCTAGCGCTACAAATACTACTACCACTACCGCTACAACTACCACTACAACAACCGCTACAACTACAACTACCACTACCGCTACAACTACCACTACCCCTACCGCTAAACCTACCACTACCACTTCCGCTACCGCTACAACTACCACTGCCACTACAACTACAAATACCACTACCGCTACCGCTACAACTACCACTACCACTACCACTACAAGTACAACTACCGCTACAGCTACAAATACCACTGTCACTCCCACTACCGCTACAACTTCCAATTACGCTGTCGCTACAACTACCACTACTACTACCGCTACAACTACCACTCCCACTACCGCTACCGCTACCACTACCGCTATCGCAACAACTACCACTACCACTACCTCTAAAACTACCACTACCGCTACAACTACCAATACCGCTACCGCTATCGCTACAACTACCACTACCACTACCGCTACTGTTACATCTACCACTACCGCTACCGCAACAACTACTACTACAACTACCACTACTGCTACCGCTACAAATACCACTTACACTACAGCTACCACTACCGCTACCGCTACAAATACCACTACCACTACCGCTACCGCTACAACTACCACTACCACTAAAGCTACAACAACCACTACCACTACAACTACAACTACCACTACCACTACAACTACAACTACCGCTACAACTACCACTACCACTACTGCTACCGCTACAAATACCAATACCACTACCACTACAACTTCCACTACCACTACCACTACCGCTACTACTACTACTACAACTACCACTAACACTACCGCTACAAATACCACTACAACTACCACTGCCGCTACAACTACCAGTACCGCTATAGCTACAACTACCACTACCACTACCGCTACAACTACCAATCCCACTACCGCTACAACTACACCTACCACTAACGCTAAAACTACCACTACCACTACCTATACAACTACCACTACCGCTACAACTACCACTACCAATACCGCTACAAATACCACTACCGCTACTACTACCACTACAACTACCACTACCACTACCGCTACAAATACCACAATCACGACCGCTACCGCTACAAATACCACTATCACTGCCACTACCGCCACAACTACCAATTACGCTATCGCTACAACTACCACTACCGCTACCGCTACAAATACCACTACCACTACCGCTACCGCTAAAACTTCCACTACCACTACCGCTACAAATACCACTACCACTACAACTACAACAACCACTACCACTACAACTACAACTACCACTACCACCACTACCACCACAGCTAATGCTACAAATACCAATACCACTACAACTACCGCTACAAATACCACTACCACTACCGCTACTACTACCACTACCGCTACAACTACCACTACCACTACCGCTACAAATACCACTACAACTCCCACTGCCGCTACAACTACCAGTACCGCTTTCGCTACAACTACCACTACCACTACCGCTACAACTACCAATCCCACTACCGCTACAACTACACCTACCACTATCGCTAAAACTACCATTACCACTACCGCTACAACTACCACTACCGCTACCACTATCGCTACAAATACTTCTACCACTACCGCTACAACTACCATTACAACTACCGCTACAACTACCACTACCGCTACAACTACCACTTACGCTGCCGCTAAACCTATCACTACCACTACCACTACAGCTACTGCTACAACTACCACTACAGATACCGCTAAACCTACCACTACCTCTTCCGCTACCGCTACAAGTACCACTACAACTACCGCTACAACTACAACAACAACTACCACTAGCGCTACAACTACCACTTACACTGCCGCTAAACCTATCACTACCACTACCATTACCGCTACTGCTACAACTACCACTACCGCTACAACTACCACTACAACTACCGCTACAACTACAACAACAACTACCACTAGCGCTACAACTACCACTTACGCTGTCGCTAAACATATCACTACCATTACCACTACCGCTACTGCTACAACTACCAATACCACTACCACTACCACTAACACTACCGCTACAGCTACTTCTACAACTACCACTACCACTACCACTACCACTACCGCTACAACTACCACTACCGATACCGCTACAAATACCACTACCGCTACTACTACCACTACCGCTACAACTACCACTACCACTAACGCTACAAATACCACAACCACGACCGCTACCTCTACAAATACCACTATCACTCCCATTATCGCTACAACTACCAATTACGCTATCGCTACAACTACCACTACCGCTACAACTACCACTACCACTACAGCTACCACTACCGCTACCACTACCGCTACCTCTACAAATACCACTACCACTAACGCTACAACTACCACTACCACTACCGCTACAACTACCACTACCACTACAACTACAACTACCACTACCACTACAACTACATCTACCGCTACAACTACCACTACCATTACTGCTACCGCTACAAATACCGATAACACTACCACTACCGCTACAACTACCACTACCACTACCGCTACCACTAACCCTACAACTACCACTACCACTAACGCTACAAATACCACTACAACTCCCACTGCCGCTACAACTACCAGTACCGCTATCGCTCCAACTACCACTACCACTACCGCTACAACTACCCATCCCACTACCGCTACAACTACACCTACCACTATCGCTAAAACTACCACTACCACTACCTATACAACTACCACTACCTTTACCACTATCGCTACATCTACCACTACCACTACCGCTACTGCTACAACTACCACTACCTCTATCGCTACAAACACCACTACAACTACCGCTACCGCTGCAAACACAACTACCACTACCGCTACAACAATCACTACTGCTACCGCTACAAATACAACTTATACTACCGCTACAACTACCATTACAACTACCACTACCGCTATCGCTACAAATACCACTACAACTACCGCTATCGCTACAAATACCACTACAACTACCGCTACGACTACCACTACCACTCCAGCTACTGCTACCGCTACCGCTACCACTACAACTACCACTACAACTATTGCTACCGCTACAACTACCACTACCACTACCGCTACAACTACCACTAACACTACAACTACAACTACCACTACCATTACCGCTACTGCTACAACTACCACTACCGATACCGATACCGCTACAACTACAACTACCACTACTGCTACCGCTACAAATACCACTTACACTACCGCTACAACTACCACTACAACTACCACTACCGCTATCGCTACAAATACCACTACCACTACCTATACAACTACCACTACCTTTACCACTATCGCTACATCTACCACTACCACTACCGCTACTGCTACAACTACCACTACCTCTATCGCTACAAACACCACTACAACTACCGCTACCGCTGCAAACACAACTACCACTACCGCTACAACAATCACTACTGCTACCGCTACAAATACAACTTATACTACCGCTACAACTACCATTACAACTACCACTACCGCTATCGCTACAAATACCACTACAACTACCGCTACCGCTACAAATACTACTACCACTACCGCTACAACTACCACTACAACTACTGCTACAACTACAACAACAACTACCACTAGCGCTACAACTACCACTTACGCTGCCGCTAAACATATCCCTACCACTATCCCCTACCGCTACTGCGACAACTGCCACTACCACTACCACTAACACTACCGCTACTGCTACGGCTACAACTACAACTACCAGTACCACTACAACTACCACTACCGCTACAAATACAACTACCACTACCGCTACAAATACTACTACCACTACCGCTACAACTACCACTAAAACTACAGCTGCAACTACAACTACCACTACAGCTACCGCTAAACCTACCAATACAACTTCCGCTACCGCTACAACTACCACTACCACTACCGTTACAAGTACAACTACCGCTACCGCTACAACTACCACTACCACTACCGTTACAAGTACCACTACCGCTACCGCTACAACTACCACTACCACTATCGCAACCGCTACAACTTCCACTACCGCTAATGCTACAAACACCACTACCACAACTACTACTACCACTTCCGCTACCGCTACGACTACCACTACCACTCCAGCTACTGCTACCGCTACCGCTACCACTACAACTACCACTACAACTATTGCTACCGCTACAACTACCACTACCACTACCGCTACAACTACCACTAACACTACAACTACAACTACCACTACCATTACCGCTACTGCTACAACTACCACTACCGATACCGATACCGCTACAACTACAACTACCACTACTGCTACCGCTACAAATACCACTTACACTACCGCTACAACTACCACTACAACTACCACTACCGCTATCGCTACAAATACCACTACCACTACCTATACAACTACCACTACCTTTACCACTATCGCTACATCTACCACTACCACTACCGCTACTGCTACAACTACCACTACCTCTATCGCTACAAACACCACTACAACTACCGCTACCGCTGCAAACACAACTACCACTACCGCTACAACAATCACTACTGCTACCGCTACAAATACAACTTATACTACCGCTACAACTACCATTACAACTACCACTACCGCTATCGCTACAAATACCACTACAACTACCGCTACCGCTACAAATACTACTACCACTACCGCTACAACTACCACTACAACTACTGCTACAACTACAACAACAACTACCACTAGTGCTACAACTACCACTTACGCTGCCGCTAAACATATCCCTACCACTATCCCCTACCGCTACTGCGACAACTGCCACTACCACTACCACTAACACTACCGCTACTGCTACGGCTACAACTACAACTACCAGTACCACTACAACTACCACTACCGCTACAAATACAACTACCACTACCGCTACAAATACTACTACCACTACCGCTACAACTACCACTAAAACTACAGCTGCAACTACAACTACCACTACAGCTACCGCTAAACCTACCAATACAACTTCCGCTACCGCTACAACTACCACTACCACTACCGTTACAAGTACAACTACCGCTACCGCTACAACTACCACTACCACTACCGTTACAAGTACCACTACCGCTACCGCTACAACTACCACTACCACTATCGCAACCGCTACAACTTCCACTACCGCTAATGCTACAAACACCACTACCACAACTACTACTACCACTTCCGCTACCGCTACGACTACCACTACCACTCCAGCTACTGCTACCGCTACCGCTACCACTACAACTACCACTACAACTATTGCTACCGCTACAACTACCACTACCACTACCGCTACAACTACCACTAACACTACAACTACAACTACCACTACCATTACCGCTACTGCTACAACTACCACTACCACTACCGATACCGCTACAACTACAACTACCACTACTGCTACCGCTACAACTACCACTCCCGCTAACGCTATCGCTTCAACTACAACTACCTCTACCATTTCAACTACTACGTCTACTGCTACAACTACCACTACTGCTACAACTTCCACTACAACTACCACTACCACTACAAATTCCACTACCACTACCACTACCGCTACAACTACCGCTACAACTACCGCTACAGCAACCACTACCACCACCACTACAACCACCGTTACAACTACCACTACCATTACAACTACCACTACCAATACCGCTACAACTACCGCTACAACTACCACTTCCGCTACCGCTACAACTACCACTACCACTACCTCTACAAGTACCACTACCTCTACCGCTACAAATACCGTTACAACTACCATTACAACTACCACTACCACTACCACTACAAATTCCAGTACCACTACAACTACCGCTACAACTACCGCTTCAACTACCACTACCGCTACAAGTACCACTACCACTACAACTACCACTACCGATACCGATACAACTACCACTACCCCTACAGCTACCGCTAAACCTATCACTACCACTTCCACTACCGCTACAACTAACACTACCACTACCGCTATAAGTACCACTACCACTACCGCTACAACTACCACTACCACTTCCGCTACAAGTACAACTACCGCTACCGCTACAACTACCACTACCACTACCGTTACAAGTACCACTACCTCTACCGCTACAACTACCACTACCACTATTGCACCGCTACAACTTCCACTACCGCTAATGCTACAAATATCACTACCACTTCTGCTACAACTACCACTACCACTTCCACTACCGCTACGACTACCACTACCACTACAGCTACTGCTACCGCTACCTCTACCACTACAACTACCACTACCACTATCGCTACCGCTACAACTACCACTCCCGCTACCGCTACAAATACCACTACCACTTCTGCTACAACTACCAATACCACTACAGCTACCACTACCGCTACGGCTACCGCAACAACTCCACTACCACTAAAGCTACCGATACAACTACCGCTACAAGTACCACTACCACTACAACTACAACTACCACTACCGATACCGATACAACTACCACTACCACTACTGCTACCGCTACAAATACCAATACCACTACCACTACCACAACAACTACCACTACCACTACCACTACCGCTACTACTACCACTACCGCTACAACTACCACTACCATTACCGCTACAAATACCACTACAACTCCCAGTGCCGCTACAACTACCAGCCCGCTATCGCTACAACTACCACTACCACTACCGCTACAACTACCAATCCCACTACCGCTACCACTACCGCTACAACTACCACTACAACTACCACTTCCGCTACCGCTACAACTACCATTACCACTACCTTTACAACTACCACTACAACTACCGCTACTACTACCACTACAACTACTACTACCACTACAACTACAACTACCACTACCATTACAACTACCACTACCACTACCGCTACAACTACCGCTACAACGACCACTACCACCACCACTTCAACTACAGTTACAACTACCACTACCATTACAACTACCACTACCACTACCGCTACAACTACCACTTCCGCTACCGCAACAACTACCACTACCACTACCGCTACAAGTACCACTACCGCTACAGCTACAACTACCACTACCACTACCGTTACAAGTACCACTACCGCTACAACTACCACTACCACTATCTCAACTGCTACAACTTCCACTACCGCTAATGCTACAAATACCACTACCACTTCTGATACAACTACCACTACCACTTCCGCTACCACTACAACTACCACTACCACTACAGCTACCACTACTGCAACCGCTACCGCTACAAATACCACTACCACTACCGCTACAACTACTGCTACAACTACCACTACCACCACCACTACAACTACCGTTACAACTACCACTACCATTACAACTACAACTACCACTACCGCTACCACTACCACTACAACTACAACTACCGCTACCACTACCACTACCACTACAACTACCACTACAACTACCACTATCACTGCAACTACCATTACAACTACCGCTACCACTACCACTACAACTACCACTACAACTACCACTACATCTACCGTTACAAGTTTGTGTGTCCGAGTGAATGGTTTTTACGTAAACAAAACTTGATCTTCCTAAAACCTTGTCTGTGTGGTGGCCTGGGATCTAATACCTGTTTCTGACACACAAACGTGCACATATTGCAGCTGACTCTCTGTACAGGCCATGACCACAGACCAGATCTGGAACATCTGCACATTACACACAAACTGGACAGTGGAGCAGAGGGATACTCCTGTCCATGACATAAAGGCAGACCTCTGGCTTGGCCTTGATCTTCTCCTATGTCTATTCTCTCTCTCTGCTTTCCAGGATCTTCAAAATGGTCATATTTCATAATAGTCTTCTTTAAAAATCACTTGTCTTCAGATTTTAAAATGTCAATCCTAGAGACAAAACACCTTAAATGTTTTATAATGAGATAAAATAAACTAAGGTGTTGAGAAAATACATATACCATACTTTCCTGTACTCATCCTTCTCTTTCCCTCGTTCCACCCCATGGTAGATGACGACAGTCTCCTAATTGTTGCAGTAATCAGCCTGATTCATAGAACCTCATTAATATGCATGTTCACACCATCTTTTCACCATCTCTCCCTCCGCTCTTCACCTCTTTCTCTGACTACCTCTATCTCATTCTCCCTTTCTCACTTCCTCTCCCTCTTTGCCTCTTCCTGTATCTCCCACTCCCTTTCTCTCTGCATCACCCTGTGTTCCCTTTCACTCTGCCTCCCCCTTTCTATCCTTTTCTCTCTGCCTCCCCCTTTCTATCCCTTTCTCTCTGCCTCCCCCTTTCTATCGCTTTCTCTGTTCACAGATCACACATAAATTAACATTGAAGGGTTTCATAATTGCTTACATAAAAACGTACACTAATGCGCTCCGCTCTCGATTTAACTTCTAATTTTAGCACACTGTATCAGCAACGTTCTAATACGGCGGTTTATGGTAAATGATTGATGTCTTACCTTACAGCGTTTTCCATTTCATTCATAAGAAATGTGTCTTTATTTATTAATGGATAATATACATCTATTTATGATTCAATTAGGGCCAATACAAGTGTGTCAAAATCCATAGGGCTTGATTTAGGGTACAAGCCATCCCCTATGGCTTGGGGATGTATCTGAGTCTATGTACAGCCTCACTTGTAAAGACAAAACAAAGGCAAAAGCAGCTAGCATCTAGCTTCAGATTTGCAAAGCTACTGCACTTGATATTTTCTAGAGGGTATAAAACAAATGGTAAATAAAATGTGGAGGAAATACTAAGAAATGACTGTTCTTTAGTGTAAATGTATACAGTTCCAAGATATGCACTGTATATGCAGTATGTTGTTTTCTCCCTTCTGAAGAGAACAGGTGCAAACATTGGTAAAGCTACCCTTAGGAGGCTAGTGGTTTTCTTCCTCCATTGTCTGGGAGTAGAGGTGACTAAATTAGCCATATTGGCTGTGTGTGTACCTCAGCACTAACCCAATAGAAAGCAATACGAAGCCAGTGGAACTCACAGGCCCAGCTAATGGACAGATAATGAGCCAGTCCATTCTTATACCTCTATTAAATCACTTCTTAAAACTCTCATTGGAAAGATGGGGACTGTGAGAAGAGGTGTATTAGAACAGCTTTTATGAGAACTACGTTATGAAAAAAGTGAAATATTTATGAATATTCACAAGTTATTGTATGCTATATTGTATTGATAAAGGAAGGTGGTCTGCGAACCAATGTTTATGAATTTACTCTCACTGCAGTGCCTTCTGAAAGTATTTAGACCCCTTGACTTTTCCACATTTTGTTACGTTACAGCCATCTTCTAAAAGATATATATATTTTTAAATCCCTCATCAATCTACACACAATACCCAATAATGACAAAGCAAAAACAGGTTTTTAGAAATGTTTGCAAATGTATAAAAAAAAACTGAATTATCACATTTACATAAGCATTCAGACCCTTTACTCAGTACTTTGTTGAAGCACCTTTGGCAGCGATTACAGTCTTGAGTCTTCTTGGATGTGACGCTACAAGCTTGGCACACCTGTGTTTGGGGAGTTTCTCCCATTCTTTTCTGCAAATCCTTTCATGCTCTGTCAGGTGAAATGGGAGCGTCGCTGCACAGCTATTTTCAGGTCTCTCCAGAGATGGTCGATCGGGTTCAAGTCCGGGCTCTGGCTGGGCCAATCAAGGACTGTGGCATTCATTTTATTTAACCTTTATTTAACTAGACAAGTCTGTTAACAAATTCTTATTTACAATGACGACCTACCAAAAGGCAAAAGGCCTCCTGCGAGGACGGGGGCTGGGATTAAAAATAAAATATAGGACAAAACACACATCACGACAAGAGAGACACCACAACACTACAGAAAGAGAGACCTAAGACAACAACATAGCATGGCAGCAACACATGACAACAACATTGTAGCAACACAACATGGCAGCAGCACAACATGGTAGCAGCACAAAACATGGTACAAACATTATTGGGCACAGACAACAGCACAAAGGCAAGAAGTGAGCAACAACAATACATCACGTGAAGCAGCCACGACCGTTAGTAAGAGTGTCCATGAATGAGTCTTTGAATGGAGAGATGGAGATAAAACTGTTTTTTTGCAGCTCGTTCCAGTCGCTAGCTACAGTGAACTGAAAAGAGGAGCAACCCAGGGATGTGTGTGCATTGGGGACCTTTAACAGAATGTGACTGGCAGAACGGGTGTTGTATGTGGAGGATGAGGACTTCAGTAGGTATCTCAGATAGGGGGGAGTGAGGCCTAAGAGGGTTTTATAAATAGGCATCAACCAGTGGGTCTGCAACGGGTATACAGAGATGACCGGTTTACAGAGGAGTATAGAGTGCAGTGATTTGCCCTATAAGGAGCATTAGTGGCAAATCTGATGGCCGAATGGTAAAGAACATCTAGCCGCTCGAGAGCACCAATACCTGCCAATCTATAAATTATGTCTCCGTAATCTAGCATGGGTAGGATGGTCATCTGAATCAGGGTTAGTTTGGCAGCTTGGGTGAAATAGGAGAGATTACGATAGAGGAAACCAAGTCTAGATTTAATCTTAGCCTGCAGCTTTGATATGAGCTGAGAGAAGGACAGTGTACCGTCTAGCCATACTCCCAAGTACTTGTATAAGTTGACTACCTCAAGCTCTAAACCCTCAGAGGTAGTAATCACACCAAGGGGAGAGTGGCATTCTTCTTACCAAACCACATGACCTTTGTTTTGGAGGTGTTCAGAACAAGGTTAGGGGCAAAGAAAGCTTGTTGGACACTAAGAATGCTTTGTTGTATAACGTTTAACACAAAATCCGGTGAGGGGCTAGCTGTGTATAAGAGTGTATCATCTATATAAACAGTTGAAGTCTGAAGTTTTCATACTCTTAGGTTGGAGTCATTAAAACTCGTTTATCAACCACTCCACAAATGTCTTATTAACAAACTATAGTTTTGGAAAATTGGTGAGGACATCTACTTTGTGCATGACACAAGTAAGTTTTCCAACAATTGTTTACAGACAGATTATTTCACTTATAATTCAGTCTATCACAATTCCAGTGGGTCAGAAGTTATTGTACACTAAGTTGACTGTGCCTTTAACTTCTTATGGCTGGGGGCAGTATTGAGTAGCTTGGATGAATAAGGTGCACAGAGGTGCCCAGAGTAAACTGCCTGCTACTCAGTCCCAGTTGCTAATATATGCATATTATTAGTATATTTGGATAGAAAACACTCGGAAGTTTCTAAAACTGTTTGAATGATGTCTGTGAGTATAACAGAATTCATATGGCAGGCAAAGACCTGAGAAAAAATCCAAACAGGAAGTGGGAAATCTGAGGTTGGTCGTTTTTCAACTAATTCCCTATTGAAGATACAGTGGGATATTGGTCATGTTGCACTTCCTAATGCTTCCACTAGATGTCAACAGTCTTTAGAACTTTGTTTGATGTTTCTACTGTGAAGTACGGCCGGATGGGAGGGGATTGAGTAAGGTCTGCCATGAGCTGAACATGCGCTGACCATGCGTGTTCACGTGAGAGCGAGCTCGGTTCCATCGCATTTCTGAAGACAAAGGAATTCTCTGGTTGGAACTCTATTGAAGACTTGTGTTAAAAACATCCTAAAGATTGATTCTATACTTCGTTTGACATGTTTCTACGAACTGTAATATGACTTTTCGTCTGAACTTTTGCCTGGACCTGCCCGCGCGAAATGAGTTTAGATTGTGTACTGAATGCACGAACAAAACTGAGTTATTTGGACATAAATGATGGACATTATCGAACAAAACAAACATTTATTGTGGAACTGGGATTCCAGGGAGTGCATTCTGATGAAGATCATCAAAGGTAAGTGAATGTTTATAATGTTATTTCTGACTTCTGTTGACTGCACAATATGGCGGATATCTTTTTGTCTTGTTTGGGCTCTGAGCACCGTACTCAGATTATTGCATGGTTAGCTTTTTCCGTAAAGCTTTTTTGAAATCTGACACAGCGGTTGCATTAAGGAGAAGTGTATCTAAAGTTCCATGCATAACACTTGTATTTTCATCAAGATTTATAATTAGTATGTCTGTAAATTGTTGTGGCTCTCTGCAAAACCACCGAATGTTTTTGGAACTACTGAACATAACGCGCCAATGTATACTGAGATTTTTTTATATAAATATGAACTTTATCGAACAAAACATACATGTATTGTGTAACATGAAGTCCTATGAGTGTCATCTGATGAAGATCATCAAAGGTTAGTGGTTAATTCTATCTCTATTTCTGATTTTTGTGACTCCTCTCTTTGGCTGGAAAAATGGCTGTGTTTTTCTGTGACTTGGCTCTGACCTAACATAATCATTTGTGGCGCTTTCGGCAAAAATCCTATTTGAAATTGGACACTGTGGTGGGATTAACAAGAAGTGTATCTTTAAAATGGTGTGAAATACTTGTATGCTTGAGGAATTTTAATTATGAGATTTCTGTTGTTTGAATTTGGCGCCCTGCACTTTCACTGGCTGTTGTCATATTGATCCCGTTAGCGATTCCAGAAAATGATGTCATGGCTTTAGAAGCTTCTGATAGGCTAATTGACATAATTTGAGTCAATTGGAGGTGTACCTGTGGATGTATTTCAAAGCCTACCATCAAAATAAATGAGCCAAGACCTCAGAAAAACAATTGTAGACCTCCACAAGTCTGGTTCATCCTTGGGAGCAATTTCCAAATGCCTGAAGGTACCACGTTCATCTGTGCAAACAATAGTATGCAAATATAAACACCATGGGACCACGCAGCCGTCATACCGCTCAGGAAGGAGATGGATTCTGTCTCCTAGAGATTAACGTACTTTGGTGCAAAAGTGCAAATCAATCCCAGAACAACAGCAAAGGACCTTATGAAGATGCTGGAGGAAACAGGTGCAAAAGTATCTATATCCACAGTAAAACGAGTCCTATATCGAAAGACCGCTCAGCAAGGAAGTGCTCCAAAATTGCCAGAAAAAAAGCCAGACTCCGGTTTGCAACTGCAAATGGGGACAATGATTGTACTTTTTGGAGAAATGTCCTCTGGTCTGATGAAACAAAAATAGAACTGTTTGGCCATATTGACCATCGTTATGTTTTGAGGAAAAGGGGAGAGGCTTGCAAGCCGAAGAACACCATCCCAACCGTGAAGCACGGGGGTGGCAGCATCATGTTGTGGGGGTGCTTTGCTGCAGGAGGGACTGGTGCACTTCACAAAATAGATGGCATCATGAGGTAGGAAAATGATGTGTATAAATTGAAGTAACATCTCAAGACATCAGTCAGGAAGTTGAAGCTTGGTCGCAAATGGGTCTTCCAACTGGACAATGACCCCAAACATACTTCCAAAGTTGTGGCAAAATGGCTTAACTTCTCTAGGATAGGGGGCAGCATTTTCGTTTTGGATGAAAAGCATACCCAAATTCAACTGCCAGCTACTCATCCCCAGAAGATAAGATGTGCATATTGTTAGTAGAGTTGGATAGAAAACACTCTGATGTTTCTAAAACTGCTTGAATCATGTCTGTGAATATAACAGAACTTATTTAGCAGGTGAAACCCCGAGGACAAACCATTCAGATTTTTTTTTTTGAGGTCACTCTCTTTTCAATGGTTTTCATTGGGAATACAGATTTCTAATTGACCTTCTTGCAGTTCCTACCGCTTCCACTGGATGTCAACAGTCTTTAGAAATTGGTTGAGGGTTTTTCCTTTGTGTAGCCATTTTGAATCAGGGTTACTTGTTGTGTCCTGTTTGTTAGAGGCACATGACCAGAAAGCTAGCTACAGTTTGTTTTAATCCTGTATTGAATACAGATCATCCCGTCTTCAATTTTATCGATTATTTACGTTAGAAAATACCTAAAGTTGTATTACAAAAGTAGTTTGAAATGTTTTGGCAAAGTTTACAGGTAACTTTTGAGATATTTTGTAGTCAAGTTTCACAAGTTAGAACCGGTGTTTTTCTGGATCAAACGCACCAAATAAATTGACATTTTGGATATATATCGACAAAATTAATCGAACAAAAGGAACATTTGTGATGTTTATGGGACATATTAGAGTGCCAACAACAGAAGCTCGTCAAAGGTAAGGCATGAATTATATTTTTATTTCTGCGTTTTGTGTCGCGCCTGCAGGGTTGAAATATGATTATCTCTCTTTGTTTACTATGGTGCTAACTCAGATAATAGCTTTGTTTGCTTTCTCCGAAAAGCCTATTTGAATTCTGACATGTTGGCTGGATTCACAACAAGTGTAGCTTTAATTTGGTATCTTTCATGTGTGATTTAATGAAAGTTAGATTTTTATAGTAATTTATTTGAATATGGCGCTCTGCATTTTCTCTGGCTTTTGGCCAAGTGAGACAGTAACGTCCCGCCTAAACTCAGATTTTTGGATATACATATGAACTTTACCGAACAAAACATACATGTATTGTTCAACATGAAGTCCTATGAGTGTCATCTGATGAAGATCATCAAAGGTTAGTGCTTAATTTTATCTCTATTTCTGCTTTCTGTTACTCCTCTCTTTGGCTGGAAAAATGGCCTTGTTTTTCTGTGGCTATGTACTGACCTAACATAATCATTTGGTGTGCTTTCTCCGTAAATCCTTTTTGAAATCAGACACGTCGGCTGGATTCACAACAAGTGTAGCTTTAATTTGATGTCTTTCATGTGTGATTTCATGAAAGTTTGATTTTTATAGTAATTTATTTTAATTTGGCACTCTGCATTTTTACTGGCTTTTGGCCAAGTGGGACGTTAGCGTCCCACATATCCCAGAGAAGTTAAGAACAACAAAGTCAATGTTTTGGAGTGGCCATCACAAAGCCCTGACCTCAATCCTATAGAAAATTTGTGGGCAGAACTGAAAAAGCGTGTGCGAGCAAGGAGGCCTACAAACCTGACTCAGTTACACGAGCTCTGTCAGGAGGAATGGGCCAAAATTCACCCAACTTATTGTGGGAAGCTTGTGGAAGGCTACCCGAAACGTTTGACCCAAGTTAAACAATTTAAAGGCAATGGTACCAAATACTAATTGAGTGTATGTAAACTTCTGACCCACTGGGAATGTGATGAAATAAATAAAAGCTGAAATAAATCGTTCTCTCTACTATTATTCTGACATTTCACATTCTTAAAATAAAGTGGTGATCCTAACTGACCTAAGACAGGGAATTTTTACTAGGATTAAATGTCAGAAATTGTGAAAAACTGAGTTTAAATGTATTTGGCTAAGGTGAATGTAAACTTCCGACTTCAACTGTAAATGGATGAGAGAGCTTCTTTCTGCCTGACCGATGATGTTGATGTAAATTGAGAAGAGTGTGTAGCCACTTTTGTGTTTTCTTGCCAGTGTGCTTAGTGTCGTTGTCCTGTTGGAAGGGTAACCTTCTCCCCAGTCTGAGGTCCTGAGCGCTCTATAGGGCTTTGATCAAGGATCTCTCTGTACTTTGTTCCGTTCATCTTTCCCTCAACCCTGACTAGTCTCCCAGTCCCTGCAACTGAAAAACACCCCTACAACATGATGCTGCCACCACCATGCTTCACCGTAGGGATTGTGCCAGGTTTCCTCCAGACGTGACGGTTGGCATTCAAGCCAAAGAGTTCAATCTTGGTTTCATCACTCCAGAGAATCTTGCTTCTCATGGTCTGAGAGTCCTTTAGGTGCCTTTTGGAAAACTCCAAGCGGGCTGTCATGTGCTTTTTACTGAGGAGTGGCTTCCGTCTGGCCACTCTAACATAAAGGCCTGATTAGTGGAGTGCTGCAGAGATGGTTCTCCTTCTGAAAGACTTTCCCATCTCCACAGAGGAACTCTGGAACTCTGTCAGAGTGACCATCGGGCTCTTGGTCACCTCCCTGACCAAGGCCCTTCACTTCTGATTGCTTAGTTTGGCCCGGCGGCCAACTCTAGGAAGTGTTTTGGTGGTTCCAAACTTCTTCCATTATGCGGTATTGTGTGTAGATTGATGAGGGGAAAACAATATTTAATACATTTCAGAATAAGGCTTTAACGTAACAAAATGTGGAAAAAGTCAAAGGGTCTGAATACTTTCTCGATTGCAATCAAGGATTTAGAATGTATTGTGATTACACCATAAGTATTTCCATTGTATGTTGCGACTATATAAAATAGGAAATTGGAAATGTAAATTATGTATTATGTTTTTTTAATAGGTAAGATACGTTTATTTTGAGGGCATAAATTGTGTTCTCATTCATTTCTGTTCAGTTCTGTTCAGAACTCCAAATCTTTCCTATGAGAACCTTGGCTAAATGAGGTAGGAAGTTCTGGTCCTTTTGTGAGGGAGGAACAGAAGATGTGCCACGGCAGATGGCTTGACAAACATGGTGACTTGTTGTCGGCCAATATCTTAACTTTATCCACCATTTCTGTTGTTCAGCAGAAAATCCTGGAGAAAGGAATACATGCTAATACCTTAATGCTATGTTAATGCTACATACAGAATGTATGTAGCAACAATTAGCCTGCATATCTGCCAAACCTCAGCTTGGGGGAAGCTATAGTCACAACCAAACTCTATAGATAATCTGCAATGAAGAATATGAACAATCTTTACCCTGTGTCATGGTTTTGTAATACTAGCAATGTGTGAGACAGAATGCTAAGCACAATCGCCTTGGGTCCATATTCAATACCTCCGACTGTGGCATGGAAATCAGCCTCGCTAACAAAGTTAATCGAGTTGGCCCTTGAGCATTCGCTGCACCTTGGCACGCCTGTGTTGCTTTTGTGTAACATAGCCAACGCTACTGTATAGAATTACATCCTACGCCTTGGACTGGCCCAAATAGAGTTCTTTAGATATCGTAAGGTCAGGAACACTGTGATGTGACCTTTAGTACATTCATACAGACACGATGTCTCTGTCTTTCTTTATATGTGTGAACAGCATACAGCGCATATGAATGACAATGGAGGGAGAAGCAGGGTTGGAGGAATTATCTGTAGTCTAGTTCAGGCAGATGTTATATCCACTGCAATGTTGTCTCACTCTATTCATTGGCAATGTGCTTTGCCCTTTTCTATTACCTGTGCATTTTATTGCAGAACTAGCCCAGGAGAAGTAATTGCTTGCCAGGTATCTGCCTGCATTATCAGTGGCTATGGCATTAACTGCATATAGATAAAGGACATTATGCAGCCATATACTGTGGTGTTGTGTGTGTGTGTGTGTGTGTGTGTGTGTGTGTGTGTGTGTGTGTGCGTGCGTGCGTGCGTGCGTGCGTGCGTGCGTGCGTGCGTGTGTGTGTAAGCCCATGTACATAGGCATATACAAATACGTAGTGTCTGTCTAACTAATATATACAGTTACATTGTGAGTGTGGAATTAGTTATTTCCCCAGACAATAAGCAGAGCTTGATCTCCAGTTGTGACCCAACCAGACCCTCTATCTCCCCATGCCCCGGCCCTGTGGGTTGGACGATGAGGTGAGTTTGTTTGTGTGTGTGTGTGTATTTTTTGCTGTGTGTGTGTGTGTGTGTGTGTGTGTGTGTGTGTGTGTGTGTGTGTGTGTGTGTGTGTGTGTGTGTGTGTGTGTGTGTGTGTGTGTGTGTGTGTGTGTGTGTGTGTGTGTGTGTGTGTCATGACTAAAATCCCTACACAGGGATGTGCTAGGCTATCTCATGTTTCGTCTTCTTGCCTCCGTCTGGCACTGTGAGAACAGACAAAGTCAAACTGCTGCTTGCACATATTTGGGAGGATATTTAATTAAAAGTGGATTACAAGAGTGTTGGGTAAACAAAGATCAGATTAACAAATAGACCAACGATGCTTTCCCATTTGCTAATGCAAATTTGACTTGATGGCGGGATTGGTCACGCAGAAGAATAGGCTCTGCCACCCCTCCAGAATATTAAATCCATTCTGGAGCACGAGGTATAGAGTGAGAGACTCACAGAAGTTGTTTAAGCTCCCACCTTATGCCCACTTTGTATATGTGTGTGTCTCTTCTCACTCCACCCCTCTCTCTCTGTCTTTCTCTCCCTCTATCTCTCTCTTTCTCTGTCTCTTTCTTAATCTCTCTCTCTCTCTCTCTCTCTCTCTCTCTCTCTCTCTCTCTCTCTCTCTCTCTCTCTCTCTCTCTCTCTCTCTCTCTCTCTCTCTCTCTCGCGCTCACTCTCTCACACACAGAGTTTTGGACACAGCTCGACCTTGCCATGATAGACTGCTAGTGTTTGTGTCTCTTCTCAGAACCCTCCTGACACAAGCCGCAGGAGAAGAAAAGAGGGATAGAGGGAGGAGAAGAGAGAGGGCTGGATTTATCGACTCGGACTTTGGGTTATGTCGTTGCATCAGAGGCTGGATCATAGCGGATGATTAGGCTGCTGGGTGTCAGGGACAACTTATTATAGACCCAGCCCCAAACAGACCTCTCCCCCTCTCTCTCCTCCTCTCATCCCTCACTCCCTAGCCAGACACACACCACAGATTCACGGTCCCAATGAAATGCATAGAAGAACAATGACAAGTTTCAGGTGAGACAGAGGACAAACTCAACCTCTAAGAATGGACCATCTGCGAGTACTCACATCTATTCCTGTTGAGTGACATCACTAAGACTGTGGAAGGAACATTAATCAGTGGTCCTTTGGCCGCGGCAGACAGAAAGTATAACCTTTTCTAATCACAATGTAGATTTTAGTTCAGTTCACTCGACTAAATTCTTTCCCGAGCGTTGTCCCTAACCTTGACCCTAAAAACAAACACGTCATCAGATCGTCAGTTCTGATGACATTACCACGTGTCCATTCTAGCCATCTAACATGAAATAGGAAAAAGGAATAGAATAAGACAATAAAAGTGGACCTTGGAACACAAGGGTACAGAAAACGTTGACGCATGCAGGGTTGGTTTCCTGAATAATTCAGGGGGCGGCATGAGGGCGAGATGTTTTCTGTGATGCTAACGTGACTCTGTGTTTTCCTAAGCTTTGCTCCTCCGGAACAGAAATAGTCCATCTGTACGTGCACTGTCCCTGGTCCCTTGTGGCTGGGATGTTCACGACATGGAGGGGATGGACTGTGTCTGACACGAGAACCCAAAGATAAAGACGGGTGAGAGAGAGAAATGGAAGTGAAAGAGAAAAGAGATGGGAGACTAAAGAAAAGGATGAGAAGACGCAAATGAGAGAAGTAAAAGCAACGGAGGTGGAAAACAAGTTTTTTTAAACTGAAAGCTATGAATGTAGGTGTGTTAAGATAAGCCCTGAGTGGCATGACTCTTCCTTATTGCAACACAGCTCGTGTCCACTTCGCACCTCCTCCTCCGTGTGTGTGTGTGTGTGTGTGTGTGTGTGTGTGTGTGTGTGTGTGTGTGTGTGTGTGTGTGTGTGTGTGTGTGTGTGTGTGTGTGTGTGTGTGTGTGTGTGTGTGTGTGTGTGTGTGTGTGTATGTGTAATTCCTCTAAGTGACAGCAGCAGTGATGGCATAAACATGGCTAACTACCCCCCACCACACCACCCATGCATCCCACTCTCTGCATCCAGCGCCCTGGCTTTACAGCGAGACCTACGCTGCGAGCCCTACACAGACTGGGGAAGGAAGGAGTGTGACAGTTAGAGGGAGAGGAAGGAAGAAGCAGAGGGGGCTACTGTGGGCTGTCACGTTGTGTAAAGTCACAGTTTCCCGTTGTTGGCACTTGTGGGCACTGGGCTGGTGGGCTGAGGGGGGAGAGACAGGCAGGAGGGTAATGTGGTGTGTCACTAATTCAGGGCCAAGGCCCAGCGCTCTGGGTGACAGACACACACACAGCCTTGTTGCAACACACAAATAAATAACTGGACACATGCACACAAGAATAAACACACACATGCGTGCAGAGTGTGTGTGTGTGTGTGTGTGTGTGTGTGTGTGTGTGTGTGTGTGTGTGTGTGTGTGTGTGTGTGTGTGTGTGTGTGTGTGTGTGTGTGTGTGTGTGTGTGTGTGTGTGTGTGTGTGTGTGTGTGTGTGTGTGTCTGGACACTCTTAAGTGGATATGTAACAGTTTCACATTTCCTTCCACTCCTCTAATTGGGACTCCCCGGGTTTCTGCTCCTGAGATGTGAAGATGGGTGTCAGCCTTTGTGTGTGTGTGTGTGCACTTCTGTGTGTGTGTGTGTACTTCTGTGTGTGTTTCTGTGTGTGTGTGTGTACTTCTGTGTGTGTGTGTGTGTGTGTGTGTGTGTGTGTGTGTGTGTGTGTGTGTGTGTGTGTGTGTGTGTGTGTGTGTGTGTGTGTGTGTGTGTGTGTGTGTGTGTGTGTGTGTGTGTGTGTGTGTGTGTGTACTTCTGTGTGTGTTTGTGTGTGTGTGTGCCTGTGCGTGCGCGTTTCAGCTCCTCTGCACCACGAAGTGAGAGTGTGTCACCTCTCTCCCGGCGATGTCTCTAATTCAAGAGGAGCCGAGAAGAAGTGAGGGTTAGGTCTCACACCCTGTCACACCTCCCCCTTCCTCCCCATGCCCTTCATCCCCCTCCACCTTATCCCTCATTCTCTCACTCCATTCACACAAACAGGGAGTGATTATAGCCACGCCGTCACCCTGTTTACACCTCAAACTGCCACCAATTACCACGCGGTGAGGTGACATCCGACACGACACTCTATACGACACCTGAAGGTGCATGGCGGCACGCTTCACACAGGGCCCATGTTCCCAATACCTGACAACGGCACCTTTATATCCTTGCTTCCTCCTTTCCTCCCTCCTTTCCTCCCTCACTTACTGATTCTCTCTAGAGCCTGCCTGCTTGGAGTAAGGGTCTACATGTCTTTAATGGTGGAATAAAGGGTAACATGGCCTACATGGTGGAATAAAGGGTAACATGGCCTACATGGTGGAATAAAGGGTAACATGGCCTACATGGTGGAATAAAGGGTAACATGGCCTACATGGTGGAATAAAGGGTAACATGGCCTACATGGGCAGGCAATGAAAACTAGAGTCACTCATGATGGCAGGATCAGTCCAGCTAAGGTGGGGGTGGAAGATGGGGGGTAAGGGACATGGCCTGGGTTGGGTATGAGAATGGAGGTGACATTAGGGTTGGTTCTACGAGGTCAGGGGTTATAGTCACTCAGTGTGTTCCTCTTTGAGAGGGGATGGTGGGATAAAGAGCTGTGTCTGTGGTGAGGGCTGTGATTAATGTGGTCGGGCAATGGGTTGGGCAGCCAGCAGTGTGTCCACTGAGTCAGAGCAACACACACACTCACATACATACACACCTGGCCTGAGCTGAATGGGGACCGGGGAAAAGAGATGTCAAGCTAGAGGGGAGCATTTTAATGTGTTTGTGTGTGAGAGAGACAGAGAAGCATGAGAGAGTGTGCGTGTGTTTGTGTGTGTGTGTGTGTATGTGCGTGTGTGTGTGCTTGCGTGCGTGCGTGTGTGTGCATGACTGAGTGTGTTAATGAGCTGACCTGTTCGGTCCACCTGCTCTCCCCAGCTGCCCAGCCTGAGATGGAGTCACATGCCGTAAATATCTGGTGGAGAGTCCATAGGGCTTTCCCTCGCTTTCACCTCCCTCTCTCTCACATCTCTCTCTCTCCTTTCCTCGCTCTCTCTTTCTCTTCCCTCTCAATTTCTGCTCTTCTTTCTCACTGTCCTCTCTCTTCCCTCTCCATTTCTGCTCTTCTTTCTCATTGTCCTCTCTCTTCCCTCTCCATTTCTGCTCTTCTTTCTCACTGTCCTCTCTCTTCCCTTTCCATTTCTGCTCTTCTTTCTCACTGTCCTCTCTCTTCCCTCTCCATTTCTGCTCTTCTTTCTCACTGTCCTCTTTCTTCCCTTTCCATTTCTGCTCTTCTTTCTCGCTGTCCTCTTTCTTCCCTCTCCATTTCTGCTCTTCTTTCTCACTGTCCTCTCTCTTCCCTCTCCATTTCTGCTCTTCTTTCTCACTGTCCTCTCTCTTCCCTTTCCATTTCTGCTCTTCTTTCTCACTGTCCTCTCTCTTCCCTCTCCATTTCTGCTCTTCTTTCTCACTGTCCTCTTTCTTCCCTCTCCATTTCTGCTCTTCTTTCTCACTGTCCTCTCTCTTCCCTTTCCATTTCTGCTCTTCTTTCTCACTGTCCTCTCTCTCCCTCTCCGTCCATCTCTCTTTTATGTATAATCTATTTCCTCTATCTCTCCACTATCATTCTCTTATCTCTTTCTTCTCTCCTCTCACATTGCCCCAAGCCTCGAGACCTAAATGCAACATTGACCAGCGAAGCCATCCAAATACCATCCTTCTCATATCGCAGAAAACTTCCCTAGCTCTCCTTCAAACCTGCAGGCCTGTTGTGCCCACATATACATCTACACATAGTTCAGCGGTATAAATAGCTATGGAGTCGCTAGGCTAGCCCGGAAAGTTTGCCAACATCAGGGCAGATAGCACGGCCCCTGCTCTGGTTCCATACATCACACAGTGGTTAGGGAGGTCTTGCATAAGACGCTACAGTAGTGCTTCATCTGAAGGTCTCCAGTCTAGAAACTACTTGTGAATATTATGATGGAGTTTGTCAACTAAATTAAATATGTTTCATTCTTAATATATATTCATAGAAATACAAACACAAAGACATGTCCATCACTAATTCTGATCCTGCTTACGTCAACTGGCATATCCTTGTTATACTAAATCCTACAGAAAAATATACCTGATTTACAACCCACTGTTCCCATAAGTCCTGTAGGTACGGCAGTGAGGCTATTAAAAGAGCACTTTGTCAGCCTCTTTAAATAAAAGCCTCTCTCCTCTTTACAAGGGCTGAGGTAAGAGCTGTAGCTGATATTACACACACTGAAACATCCTGTCCTGCTCTGGAGTCCTGCTCTGGAGTCCTGCTCTGGAGTCCTGCTCTGGAGTCCTGCTCTGGAGTCCTGCTCTGGAGTCCTGCGCTGGAGTCCTGCTCTGGAGTCCTGCTCTGGAGTCCTGCGCTGGAGTCCTGCGCTGGAGTCCTGCTCTGGAGTCCTGATCTGGAGTCCTGCTCTGGAGTCCTGCTCTGGAGTCCTGCACTGGAGTCCTGCTCTGGAGTCCTGCTCTGGAGTCCTGCTCTGGAGTCCTGCTCTGGAGTCCTGCTCTAGAGTCCTGATCTAAGGTCCTGCTCTGGAGTCCTGCTCTGGAGTCCTGCGCTGGAGTCCTGCTCTGGAGTCCTGCTCTGGAGTCCTGCTCTAGAGTCCTGATCTGGAGTCCTGCTCTGGAGTCCTGCTCTTGAGTCCTGCTCTGGAGTCCTGCTCTGGAGTCCTGATCTGGAGTCCTGCTCTGGAGTCCTGCTCTGGAGTCCTGCTCTGGAGTCCTGATCTGGAGTCCTGCTCTGGAGTCCTGCGCTGGAGTCCTGCTCTGGAGTCCTGCTCTGGAGTCCTGCTCTAGAGTCCTGCTCTGGAGTCCTGCTCTGGAGTCCTGCTCTGGAGTCCTGCTCTGGAGTCCTGCTCTAGAGTCCTGATCTAAGATCCTGCTCTGGAGTCCTGCTCTGGAGTCCTGCTCTAGAGTCCTGATCTAGAGTCCTGATCTAAGATCCTGCTCTGGAGTCCTGCGCTGGAGTCCTGCTCTGGAGTCCTGCTCGCCACTATTCCTCTGTGGCCATGTCACATTTGTTACGGCTGAGGGGACACACACCACTACACTACACTGCCGCACACACACACACATACACACACCTCCGTTCCAGGTTAACGACCCCGGAGCTGGACAAGGAGAGACTCCTGGACGTCCACAGGAGCATGAGAGGGACAAACGCATCACTTCCTCTTTGTTAAATCTTAATGTTCCACTGGCCCAATTCCCCACGTACGTAAGTCTGCCAAGTCCTTTTAATGTGTGTGTGTGTGTGTGTGTGTGTGTGTGTGTGTGTGTGTGTGTGTGTGTGTGTGTGTGTGTGTGTGTGTGTGTGTGTGTGTGTGTGTGTGTGTGTGTGTGTGTGTCTGCGTTCCAGTGTGTCTCTGTAATAACTGACACGGAAAGGCCACTGCGTAGGAGACCTGTGTGTGTGTGTGTGTGTGTGTGTCCGTGCATGTGGGCGCAAGTTCAGAAGAGGGAAATAGAGAGAGAAAGCCTGTGTGTGTATGCCCATGTGAGCCGCCTTTATGCAAGGCAGGTGAAAAGAGGCAAATTGGGCAGTTCCATCATGCGGCGCGGGAAGGCCTGGTGACATGCTGATCAGGTGTGCATGCATAATGGCCTCCAAAAATAAGTCCTGTTTTGAATAATACCCCCCAAAATCCTGCGGTTTCCACTCAGTCCGGCCGGGATCTCATCAATCTTTACAATGAATGGAAATCAGAGACCTAGACTGCAGAGAGGGGACTCCACGGAGTACACGTACAGTTCATCTCTCTCTCTCTCTCTCTCTCTCTCTCTCTCTCTCTCTCTCTCTCTCTCTCTCTCTCTCTCTCTCTCTCTCTCTCTCTCTCTCTCTCTCTCTCTCTCTCTCTCTCTCTCTCTCTCTCTCTCTCTCTCTATTCCTCTATCCCTCTCTAGTCTACTTTCACAGAGAATGCTTACTCAAGGTGCGGAGAGAGGCAGAGAGAGGTAGGAGGTGATATAATATTCTTCCCTTGCATCAACGGTGTCTTCATCTAAAATATGGATTTAGTTTTCTCTCCCAGAATAACACATTAGGTTTATGTTCATTTTAAGGAAAAAATCTGATTCCTGAATCAGAGAAACATACTGGGTATTGTCTTGATTATAATATTATAATGAGAGAGAGAGAGAGAGGGTGTAATTAATGCATATTCCAACAACAACAAGCTGAATGGAATACTTTATTACACAACTACAACATAGTGAAAGATAGAGTAAATATATACTTATTTAATTCAGTAATTAGATATTATTATCAGGAGTTAATTATTAAATATACATTATTTTTACTTAGACGCCTGGTTATTGTGATTGAAGAACAGGATGAGCAGTCGCATCTTTTCACAGGATAACCAACAAAACAACCACCGCAACACTTAGTAAGTCATCTGCAGACATGGGCTGCTACGTGGACTGGTTTCTGTTCAGGCCGTTCTACTGGATGGATTGATGAAAGATAGTATGATGAGTGAGGGAGGACAGGAGGGAAAGTGTGTTGGATGAGATGAAAAAGGGACAAGAGGAAGAGAGAAGGAAAGTTGGAGTGGAGAAAGAGAGATTGAAAAGAGAGGAGAGGTGAAGGGGAGAGGGGGATCGAAGGAATGGAGGACTGCAGTGTCAGACCATCTCTGTGTGTAAGCATATCATTCTCTGGAGGTGATTGAGCACCTCTGCCCTGATCCCATCATAATGAGCACGCAATGGAGGAAGCAAACTTCCCCACCACAAACTTCCCAAATTATTTAGAGTCCCAAGGAAAATTACAATACGCTCCAATCCACCTTCTCGTTATGGGATGAAAAATAATGAAATTCTTTGTGACAGCCTTCCAACCCCTAGCCATGTATAATGATTTTTTTTCTCCTCTCCCGGTGAATTTGTCTATTTTTTCCCCTCCTAGTATCTGGGTACATCTGTTTTGCATGAGATGCATAAAATGACAGGATTTAGACAGCCAGTGCGTCTAGTGACAAAGATTACTGTCAACCACCTTCCTCAGTTAATTCATCATTGGCAATGGTCCGCTTCCTTCCCTGGTCTCTTAGCAACAGCCTATCCCTTGGCGGGGGCTCGGACACGTGTGCGAGTGTGCCACACTACTCTTCAGCATACCTTTTACATAAAAATAAGACCATCATTTCAACTTTACATTTTTATTCTATTAACATAAAATATTGGGCATATTGCATTGAAATTCATGTCCCAGGAATTTGATTCTACTAGCCATTATGCAGTGCTTATACTTGTTAATCGTGGTTGCATGAATATAAGAAAAAAAGATTTGCCTTGGATATTAGTTTTCCTCTGCGACAGGATGGAGAACTTTGCAATAACAGGCGAGGGAGGGGGAGTCACCTCTTAACATGCAAATCACCTGGGCGGGGTATCTGATGGATGACTGTACTCCTGCCGCTTAAAAAATGGCTTCTTCACCAGGAGTTTGGGTAGAGGAGAAAAGGTTGGCTGGAAACAAGCCCAAACAACAAGAGAACAAACTACACCCATTCTCCAATATAGTTGAATGACAGGGAGGCAAGAGTAGGACAGGTAGGACAGTCATCTGAAAACGTGCTGTTCTGGTAGTAGCCCACTAATTGAACTGGGTCACATAAAAAATGTTAGGAGTGATTCCAACAAATAGCATGGCCTCTGCTGGCATTAGTGTCTGTTCAGTCATTTGACACACTTGGTTGATATATTCACATATAATCCTTGACCGCAAATATGCGGCCACACATTTCATACTAGAGCACATGAGCCAAATAAGCAAATAAAAAAGAAGGTATCCCTTTACCATGCAAACACATTATCACACAGTGGTTAAACAGGGGGTTAAGTGGCCTGGTTTATCTCATTTCCTGATGTTGCTTCTCAGTGTCAGGTGCATTGAACAGAGTCCAGTGAGCAAAATGAACATGTCCTGCTGCTAGCAGCTCAATGGGAACCTGGGATATGAGAACATGCACAAACACAGATGTGATTAATTTACACGGAAACACAGTGATACCCCCTTTCCACTCTCGGTCAATTCCTCTCTTCTCCCCTCTTCATCCCTCTCTTCTCTTCTTCTCTCCTCTCCTCTTCTCCCCTCATTGTAATGTTACTGCACACAACTTTATCTCGCCTGAAAAGGTGAAGCCATGAATGATCTCTCCAATTTAAAAGCACTCAACCCTCACACCCCCAGAAATGAATATTTTGCATATATTCATGCAACAATGATTCAATTTGAGGATATTATTTGCAAACAGTGCCTGGATTCTCCACAGCATTAATAACAGAATCGTGGCCGATATCACAGCAATAACATTTTTTATTTATTCTGACATGTTTAGAATGAACCAGCGCGATTAATTAAAAAGTAAACAATGAAAGATAAATGAGATGGAGAACGAGAAAGAGAGAGAGGGAAAATAAAGACTAAGAGGGCTCATTGCCGGATTGGTCTGGTGGTTGTTTGTAGTTTCCTATGTCCTGATTATTTGCTAATTACTAAACTTTGAAAACCAAGCTCGTGTAAAGGATTCATTCATGTGGCTTGCCCTCACTCTCTTTCAGGGCTGTCTAACTTTTATCATAGCTAGAAAGGAAATATACAAAAATGTGAATATTTACATGTCAGTAGCTAGGTTTTCATCCAATTGGTAACAAATATTCTAAAATCCACATTAAAACAATATGCACATTTTCCCACCAGAGATGTTTCCATCAAATTGACTTGTTGCAGATAAAAGGCTGTGATGACATAGCGCACATAAAATACCTTTTGTGGTTAAATTCCCATGTACCAAATAAAGAATACAAGTTAAATGGGTTTCCGTTTAATTATGGTTTTGTCACAAAAAAATGTTGCGTTACATATCGAATGTGCCCACTCTGGTCTTGGCACGTGCGCATGCGTATAGTCTACATGATGAGATTACTATGGACAAAAGAGGGAGATTATTTGTATTTGTCAAAAGGCAGCCAGCCGCACATCGATCATCATGTCACCAGAATAAGACCCTCTGTATTTATTGGACAGCAGCATCAAGCTCATCACCGTGCACTTTCACCACCCAGTGAAGTTCATCATAACATATTTCATCTGTAGCCTAATAAACTGCACGCTTTCCCGAGTCGTAGTGGGAGGACCACACAACATCTTATCGCATGACTCCAAGTTTACTTCCATATGATGGTTATCATATCAATGTTTGCGTTTCCATCGACTTTTCTCCCATAATTAATTTCACCGACACACAAAAAGATCCCAACTTCTCTAGCTTATTTTGTTTTGTCGACATTTGTTAAGTTTACAGATAAATGTTCTGTTTCCATCAAGCCTGTCATTAAAAAAATGATCCGGCATGTACTCGCATACAAAGGCTGGATGGAACCCTGGTTATTAACTTCAAATAATTTAGCTTCTTAAAGTACATAACATTGACAGAAATATACCTTGACATCTTTGTTTTCATGAAAAGCCAATGAAAGCATTGTGTCTGTTTTAGAACAATCCCCATTGGATCTTCTTTATACCTCAAAGAATGATACGTGTATATAACCTTTGCAGTCTTAAGCTTTGATGTTAGGTTGTTTAGGCCTTGAGTACTTAACACAACCCAGTGTCTGTAAGTCCATGGATGGAGTCATCTTCACCACACATCCCTAAAGATTCATACATTGAGATGCTGTAATCACAAAATCATTGACTCAATAATAGACAGCTGCACTTGGTTGTGTGGTTCGATGTGTTCAATATCAGTAAGCCTCTATCTTACAAAAATAAACATTTGGAAGTAGCAAAAATAATTTCCATATGACTAATACCGCACCTGTTCCATAAACAGAGTTTTAGGATGTTTTCATCCGTTGTGTAACTACGGCTCCAATTGAGGGGCGCCACGAGTAGTTCACTTGGGGCCGAGACCCCGTCGCTAAGAGGGTTAAAACAAAAACAAACATCGGAATCCAAAATGGCCGCTTGTGTTTAAGCCAGCCACAGTTCAGGCCAAGTTAATCCCCACCATTACGGAACTGAGAGAGAGTAGAGTGTTTTAAACAGCTCACTCCTCTCTGGCTGTGCCCTGGAAAGTCAACAACGCTAGAGGAATCAGCCACTGAGCTAATTCATCAGGTCTTTAGTGGCATGAGAGGAGACTAATTCCGTATGCATTTGGGCAAACATCTGTTTTGTTTGCTGTTGTTGTTTTGTTGATACCACTCAGTTCACGAGTTGAAAGCAAAGTGGAAAATACACACAGAAAAACAGTCCATCATATAAAAGCACCAATATCCACGTCTACATTTGCTGGGTAATGTGGGTGTAATGTTGATGTGGGAGAAAAAAAAGTTTGCCTTAGTGATGGGATGGAATCTAATCAATCAGATTAATGATCAGCAAAATTGGTGAATCATTTGGTTTCAGGGCATTGTAGCAGAAAGATATAATCCTCTACCTCCTCCATTGCTCTGCCAGGAAATATGAATTGTAAGTCTTTGTGTGCGTTTGTGTGTGTGTGCCTGCATGCATGCCTGTGTGTGTTTGTGTGTGCGTCTGTAGGTGTGTGTCCGTGTGTGCATGTTCGTGTGTATTCCTATGTGTGTGTAAGAGAGAGACATATGACTTTAGAGAAGCTCTCTGTATGAGTCCGTTTCCTGTGTCATTAGTCTAGAACCTGTCTAATGATGATCCCACCGGAGCACCACTTCATGTGGATTACACACACACACACACACACACACACACACACACACACACACACACACACACACACACACACACACACACACACACACACACACACACACACACACACACACACACACACAATGAGTGCCTTATACACGATTGGCACGTGACATATATACCTATGTGTATATGTAAATGTCCTAATTCATGGCAGGTATTGTCGCTGGGCAGTAATGTGCGCACACAGGGACATGAAAGGGAGAGAGGGCCCACATACGTGTGCTTGAGAGCGATATGGGATAACACACTACAACGGTTCTGCATGTATGTAGAAGAGGAAAACGGGCCAGAAAAGAGAGCGAGAGTGGGAGAGATGGGAGGGGAGGGTTAAAAGATGGAATGAGGTGTGGGAAAGAGGGAGGCTGAGAGAAAGATGGGAGTGAGGAGAAGCGAGGAGGGTGTGTGTTTGAGGCTTTTTCTAGGCTGAATAAAGAGATGTCTCACTTGAAAAATAGCCAGGTGGGTGAATTTGACTACCTCAGCCATTTGGAACACCCTGAAGAGAGAGAAAACACAGAGAGAGGCGGGGCCAAGGATCTTGAGGACAGCAACGACCTCTGGTTGTCATAGTGAAGAGACATAGAAGGTTATAGAGAAGCGTAAGGTGGACATACAGATGTAGGATCTTAATTTGAGCCAGTTTCCTACAGCAGGAGAATAATCCTGCAGCAACAGGAAATGTGAATTATTATGTGGATTATAATTAATGGACATTTTTGTTGGGGTTGATGCGTTTTTCATAAGGGGAAATCAAGTCTGAAATTACAAACTTCAGAAGCCTTTTTAAACATCAAATACACAACAAGTTTTACATTTCTTGCATTGCACGAAAGTTCTCCTGCAACATGGGGATCAAATTAAGATCATACATCTGTAGAGGGTATAAAAGGATAGGACCATACCCCTTCATTTGAATTCCTTAATTTTAACCAGGTTAAATACATAATTGATTGATTTCATGAAAGTAAACTATAGGATGGAGCCATAGTTAAATTCAACGACAGTATATATTTTAAAATGCTTTGCTTGTGGTGGTGGAATAATGTCATACTGTATATTACTTGTCTTGGAAATCCGGTACCCATTGTAACTGACAACGGTCCGCAGTTTGTGGCTACTCGCCTCTAATACTTTACAGGCTTGTAGTCTAATTTTGATTTCCTGGACAGTGCCTTTATTGAATTTGTTATTTTTTTGCTGTTTTATTGTCAGATAGGTGCAGGGAAATGTGTTGTTTTACAGGGTCAGCCATAGTAGTACCCTGGAGTGCTTTGCTCAAGGGCACATCGACTGATTTTCACCTTGTCAGCTCCGGTATTCGAATCAGAGACGTTTTGGTTACTTGCCCAACACTCTAACCGCTAGCTTACCAGCCGTCCTTTAAGATGACGCCAGCTGAAGTGCTCACCAATGTTTACGAGTCTGTATGATATGGCATCAGCACAGTTTTAACTGTCATTCATACTTACAGTGTAAATATGTAAACCACTGTAGTGGAAGGGATCTGAAATTACTCTGCCATGTGCCTCAGTGACGAAATTAATAAACAGAGGCACAGAAGCGGAACGAGTTTGACAATGCCAGCCTCTCTCCCTCTCTCTATGTCCCTCTCTCTTTACCCTTTATTCCCAATCTCACTGTACTCTTTTACGTGCATCCACTCTCTCCCTCCCTCTCTTTCTCTTTTATCCCTCTATACTGTACCTCTATATATTTCAGTCTCTCTCTCTGTCTGTCTCTCTCTCTCTCTTTCTTTCTCTCTCTTCTCCTACTCCTTCCCTCTCTATCTCTTCCTCTCTCTCTCTCTAATATCTCTGCCACCGGTACTCTATTGGGGCCTAATAAGGCTCAATTACACAGGGCTCTTTCATTCATTAGAGACAGGCCTAGCTCTTTGTAGACTCATAATAAACACTAACACGGAGAAATAGCAGGGCCGGCTTACTTATGAACCCGTTAATAACGAGCTGCTTGATGAAAATAGCTTCTTCAGCAGCCTGTCCGCTGAACAAACAAACTGAATAGGGAAGAACTGGCTAGTTAGCCTCTGTGACTGAGACAAAGCTGAGGAGAAATGACAAGTGCTAGCAATTAACGCATCCTCCTCAACAAGGTAACCCTATACATCTTTGTCTATTTCAATCACCCAGGACCGCAGTTCGGTGCCGAATTAAAGCAGACGATGTCATCAATTTCCCTTAACCTCTTTATATTGTTCTGTGTTGGTGCATACGTGATCGATTGTTTTTGTCATCCTATTAAAAGCAATGTCGGTGTGAGCGTTTGACTGAAGTGGAAAGCTGCTGGTGAGGTCCTTTGGTGGGTGAACCATGGCCATCTCTGCCAGCTGTGTGTGTGTGTGTGTGTGTGTGTGTGTGTGTGTGTGTGTGTGTGTGTGTGTGTGTGTGTGTGTGTGTGTGTGTGTGTGTGTGTGTGTGTGTGTGTGCGTGTGCGTGTGCGTGTGCGTGTGCGTGTGCGTGTGCGTGTGCGTGTGCGTGTGTGTGTGTGTGAAGCTTAAAGCTACGATATGTAACTTTTTGGGCAACCTGACCATTCACGTAGAAATGTGTGTTAAAGATACGTCATTCTTATTGAAAGCAAGTCTAAGAAGTAGATCTGTTCTATGTGAGCTATTTCTCTTGCTTGTTTTGTCACATAAACTGAAATTAGGCAAACTATTAGAATTTTAGCAACCAGGAAATGGCGGAGCGATTTCTTCATAGCGCATCTTTAATGATGCTGTGAGTTTACAGGCCCAACACTATCTTGTGGTGTAATATGTGAGTGTTATTGGAGAAAAATGTGGCGCTGTTCCCACACATTACCGAACACTAATGTGAATAGACAATAATCCTCATAATGTCACTTGCCACAACACACAGATACACTAACACAACACACACTACACAGGTAATTGCACCATAAAACATACACTGCCACAATACACACCATCACATTACACAACAGCTCAATCTCCAATCCTATGCCTGTATAATGTATTGTCAGTGGGAATAAGAAAGTGAGTTTTTTTTTTACAATTGTTTTTATGACTCCAACAAGTGAACTAGCAGTATTCCCCTGTGTGAACGTGAACAATGTGCTGGCTGTAACTGTATACTATGTACTGGTCAATCAGCATGACTGTATTCATTCAAAACCCTGCTCTTCTCTCCATCTCCTTTCTCTCTATCCCCCTCCCTCTCTTTCTCTCTCTCTCTCCGGCTCATAGTATAGTGTCATAGAGCCGTACCGACAGCTGAGATTGCCGGCCGAGCCGAGGTTGTCTGCTGAGATGAAAGATGGCACGGTGCCGGCGCTTGGGGGACGATCGCCCCCCGTGACACGCGCACGCGTCCGTCCGCTCTCTCTTTCGCTCCCGAAATGGTCTCTGCCTCTGCTAATTTGCATAATACACTTCTGACACCTTTACTTTATTCATCAATCACAGCAGCTTCTCCTGGTCCGGATTTTGTCTGAGCATGTCGCACCTCCATCAGGCCAGGCACAAAAGATTAATTTCACATTTTTTTTCCCTCTGCTTTTTCCTCTATTGCTTTTATTTTCTCTCCTTCATTTCAAAGATACAAAGTTTATGAAATGACAGAAGCCAGATAATGAAAACAACAACGCAAAAAAAAATGTTCTCCGGCAGGTCACATTCCTGGATTTTCTCCCCTGTTTTTTTTCTTCTTTCTTCTTGTTTTCTCTCGCTCCTGTCATCCCTACCTCATCCCCCTTTTACTGTACTTCTGCCATCTGTCTGGAGTTTACACTCCTCTCCCCTGCTTTCATCTGTAGCCTCTTCACAATGCCTGGGCCACCTAGCAGATTCCATCTCCATCCCTCGGTACCAGCCGTCAAACAAACCCACTGCTCCTCTACATTTGCTTACAATCCCTAAACTCAATTTGGTGTCTAGCTCCTCTAGTATATGCCTGTGTCTGCTGTCTTGTGTTTTTCTAAAATAACAGCTTTTCCTCAAAAATTCTCCTTTGAAAACAAAACATTTTTTTTAAATGATGTTGATCAGGTTGCAATTCATTCCAGTTTCATCTAAGCCAAGAAGCTATTATGATTAGATGGCCATTATAATACAAAAGATAATGCATAAGTACGTCCCCCGCAGTATCTTACTTGTCTGACAACACACAAGAATCAGGTTTGAACAGGGTTGGGTGGGTAACATTCTAAATGTAATCTTTTACAATTACTAGCTAGCTGTCCAAAATTGTATTCAGTAATGTAACTTTTGGATTACCCGAACTCAGTAACGTAATCTGATTAATTTTAGTTACTTTTAAAATACTTTCCCCTTAAGAGGCATCAGAATAAGATGAAAAGGATCCATCAAACACATTTGGTGTGTCATCACAGTGGTCTCTGAATGGTGGTCAGACTCACTCAGGTGGAACAAACTTAAACTTGCGGCATTTTTCAATGCTAAATTGAAAAAAATAGAATGGTCTCATAATGTATTTTTTTGCAAACATCCTTTCTGAATGTAAAAGTAATCCAAGAAGTAATCATGTAGTTTTTCAAAAGTAATGTCTCTGTAATCTGATTACATTATTTTAGCTGGTAACGTACCTGATTAGAGTTACATTTTTTTTGTAATCGGAATTACACGCAACACCAATTACCATGGGACTTCAAGTGCATGCAATATTGTGTGTAAATACAATTACACACAGAGGACAAACTATTGCATCTTGGGATTGGCCTGCAGGGCAGAGATGTTTAAGCCATTGTACAGAGGCGGGAGGCAGGGTGGGGGTATTACAATGCACACCTGGGTGTTCTGTCCATGAACCTGTCCCTGCCCCTGCCCCTGCCCCTGCCCCTGCCCCTGCCCCTGCCCCTGCCCCTGTCCCTGTCCCTGCCCCTGCCCCTGCCCCTGCCCCTGCCCCTGCCCCTGCCCCTGTCCCTGCCCCTGTCCCTGCCCCTGCCCCTGCCCCTGCCCCTGCCCCTGCCCCTGTCCCTGCCCCTGCCCCTGCCCCTGCCCCTGTCTCTGCCCCTGCCCCTGCCCCTGCCCCTGCCCCTGTCCCTGCCCCTGCCCCTGCCCCTGCCCCTGCCCCTGCCCCTGCCCCTGTCTCTGCCCCTGCCCCTGCCCCTGCCCCTGCCCCTGCCCCTGCCCCTCACACACTGAGTGATACCTCTGAACCCAGCCAACAGTGTAATTACCCAGCAGGCCAGTCAGCCGGACGGAAACACAGTCTGAACGATTCTTCTGCACTAGATAGCTAACAGCGTTAGCATCAACATCGTCAGCAGAGTGACCCCCGGACCTCTTGTCCTATGCACAACGGAAACATCCAGAAGAGGGATTTCATCTCACAACGGTGATACCAGAATGCATGCAGAGCAAACAAACAAAGAAAACAACCCATAATTGAGCAACACTCAAAGCACGATGAACTGGAATTGAAGCTATGGAATGTTCCAGATCCTCGCAGTCTCCCAGAGAACTTTGACTTCAGAACAGTTTGGAGGAATTCTGCAACCCAGTGTGCACAACCTCCTTCCTCCTCTACTCTCCTCCTAACTCTCCTCCTATCCTCCCTCCTTTTCTCCCTCTCCCTGTGGGAAATTAGCACTCTCCTCCCACTGCAGGTGGTGGAAGGAGGGATAGCAGGATGGAGAGGTGGAGGGGCAGAGGAGTGTGGAGTGGTTGATTTATCTGAGGCTGTCAGGCCCAATGAGGGATTGGGAGGAGGGTGGGGGCGGTTGGGTGCCCGAAGGGTGGCGTCTCCTCCTTGGCCCCTGGGCTGGCATGGAGGCAGCCCTTCTCTCTCATTAGGGGGAGCGGTACGATGCGGTGGAATGCAGTTCAAAGTGACATTCACACTCTCTTCCCCGCTCACACATGCACACAGATGACAGCCTGCACCACTTAAAAGGCAGCATTCTCCTTCTCAGGGCCGGGGAAAACGTAAATGTATTACATTAGCTTTGGCAGATATCAATATGATACCTATACAGACTCCATCACCTCAGAGCCCACCCCCATCTTTACCTCCCCCGCCTCCCCACACAACACATCTTCGTCAGCTCTCTTCATCACCTCGTCCTGCTGCCCACCCCCTCGTTTCCGATGTCGACACACCCCCTCACTGCTGCCACCACCACACACCCTCTCACTGCTGCCACCACCACTCACACCCCCTCACTGCTGCCACCACCACTCACACCCCCTCACTGTTGCCAACACCACTTACACCCCCTCACTGCTGCCACCACCACTCACCCCCCCCACTGCTGCCACCACCACTCACACCCCCCCCCCCCCTCACTGCTGCCACCACCACTCACACCCCCTCACTGCTGCCACCACCACCACACACCCCCTCACTGCTGCCACCACCACTCACCCCCCCCCCACTGCTGCCACCACCACTCCCTCCCCCCCGCTGCTGCCACCAACACTCACCCCCCCCCCCCCTCACTGCTGCCACCACCACCACACACCCCCTCACTGCTGCCACCACCACTCACACCCCCTCACTGCTGCCACCACCACTCACTCCCACTCACTGCTGCCACCACCACTCACACCCCCTCACTGCTGCCACCACCACTCACACCCCCTCACTGCTGCCACCACCACTCACCCCCCCCCCACTGCTGCCACCACCACTCACACCCCCTCACTGCTGCCACCACCACTCACACCCCCTCACTGCTGCCACCACCACTCCCCCCATCCCCCCACTGCTGCCACCAACACTCACCCCCCCCCACTGCTGCCACCACCACTCACACCCCCTCACTGCTGCCACCACCACCACACACCCCCTCACTGCTGCCACCACCACTCACACCCCCTCACTGCTGCCACCACCACTCACACCCCCTCACTGCTGCCACCACCACTCACCCCCCACCCCCACTGCTGCCACCACCACTCACACCCCCTCACTGCTGCCACCACCACTCACACCCCCTCACTGCTGCCACCACCACTCACCCCCCACCCCCACTGCTGCCACCACCACTCACACCTCCTCACTGCTGCCACCACCACTCACACCCCCTCACTGCTGCCACCACCACTCACCCCCCCCCCCCCCCCCACTGCTGCCACCACCACTCACACCCCCTCACTGCTGCCACCACCAATCACCCCCCCACCCCACTCACCCCCCACTGCTCCCACCACCACTCCCCCCCCCCCCCACTGCTGACACCACCACTCTCACCCCCTCACTGCTGCCACCACCAATTACACCCCCTCACTGCTGCCACCACCACTCACACCTCCTCACTGCTCCCACCCCCCCCCCCCCACTGCTGCCACCACCACCCACACCTCCTCACTGCTGCCACCCCCCCCCCCCCAAACTGCTGCCACCACCACATCCCCTCACTGCTGCCACCACCACTCACACCTCCTCACTGCTGCCCCCCCCCCCTCACTGCTGTCACCACCACTCACACCTCCTCACTGCTGCCCCCCCCTCACTGCTGCCACCACCACTCACACCTCCTCACTGCTGCCACCACCACTCACACCTCCTCACTGCTGCCACCACCACTCACACCTCCTCACTGCTGCCCCCCCCTCACTGCTGCCACCACCACTCACACCTCCTCACTGCTGCCACCACCACTCACACCCCCTCACTGCTGCCACCACCACTCACACCTCCTCACTGCTGCAACCACCACCACACACCCCCTCACTGCTGCCACCACCACTCACACCCCCTCACTGCTGCCACCACCACTCACACCCCCTCACTGCTGCCACCACCACTCACACCCCCTCACTGCTGCCACCACCACTCACACCCACTCACTGCTGCCACCACCACTCACACCTCCTCACTGCTGCCACCACCACTCACACCCCCTCACTGCTGCCACCACCACTCACCCCCCCCCACTGCTGCCACCACCACTCACACCCCCTCACTGCTGCCACCACCACTCACACCCCCTCACTGCTGCCACCACCACTCCCCCCCCCCCCCCACTGCTGCCACCAACACTCACCCCCCCCCCCCACTGCTGCCACCACCACTCACACCCCCTCACTGCTGCCACCACCACCACACACACCCTCACTGCTGCCACCACCACTCACACCCCCTCACTGCTGCCACCACCACTCACACCCCCTCACTGCTGCCACCACCACTCACTCCCACTCACTGCTGCCACCACCACTCAATACCCCTCACTGCTGCCACCACCACTCACACCCCCTCACTGCTGCCACCACCACTCACACCCCCTCACTGCTGCCACCACCACTCACACCCACTCACTGCTGCCACCACCACTCACACCCCCTCACTGCTGCCACCACCACTCACACCCCCTCACTGCTGCCACCACCACTCACCCCCCCCCCCCCACTGCTGCCACCACCACTCACACCCCCTCACTGCTGCCACCACCACTCACACCCCCTCACTGCTGCCACCCCCACCCCCCCCCCCCCCACTGCTGCCACCAACACTCACCCCCCCCCCCACTGCTGCCACCACCACTCACACCCCCTCACTGCTGCCACCACCACCACACACCCCCTCACTGCTGCCACCACCACTCACACCCCCTCACTGCTGCCACCACCACTCACACCCCCTCACTGCTGCCACCACCACTCACCCCCCACCCCCACTGCTGCCACCACCACTCACACCCCCTCACTGCTGCCACCACCACTCACACCCCCTCACTGCTGCCACCACCACTCACACCCCCCCCCCCCCCCCACTGCTGCCACCACCACTCACACCCCCTCACTGCTGCCACCACCAATCACCCCCCCCCCCCACTCACCCCCCCACTGCTCCCACCACCACTCACCCCCCCCCCACTGCTGACACCACCACTCTCACCCCCTCACTGCTGCCACCACCACTCACACCCCCTCACTGCTGCCACCACCACTCACACCTCCTCACTGCTCTCACCCCCCCACTGCTGCCACCACTACTCACACCCCCTCACTGCTGCCACCACCACCCACACCTCCTCACTGCTGCCACCCCCCCCCCCAAACTGCTGCCACCACCACATCCCCTCACTGCTGCCACCACCACTCACACCTCCTCACTGCTGCCCCCCCCCCTCACTGCTGTCACCACCACTCACACCTCCTCACTGCTGCCCCCCCCCCTCACTGCTGCCACCACCACTCACCCCCCCCCCACTGCTGCCACCACCACTCACACCCCCTCACTGCTGCCACCACCAATCACCCCCCCCCCCACTCACCCCCCCACTGCCCCCACCACCACTCACCCCCCCCCCCCCCCACTGCCCCCACCACCACTCACACCCCCTCACTGCTGCCACCACCACTCACACCCCCTCACTGCTGCCACCACCACTCACACCTCCTCACTGCTCCCACCCCCCCCCCACTGCTGCCACCACTACTCATACCCTCTCACTGCTGCCACCACCACCCACACCTCCTCACTGCTGCCACCCCCCCCCCCCCAAACTGCTGCCACCACCACATCCCCTCACTGCTGCCACCACCACTCACACCTCCTCACTGCTGCCCCCCCCCCCCCTCACTGCTGTCACCACCACTCACACCTCCTCACTGCTGCCCCCCCCCCCTCCTCACTGCTGCCCCCCCCCCCCCTCACTGCTGTCACCACCACTCACACCTCCTCACTGCTGCCACCACCACCACACACCCCCTCACTGCTGCCACCACCACTCACACCCCCTCACTGCTGCCACCACCACTCACTCCCACTCATTGCTGCCACCACCACTCACTCCCCCTCACTGCTGCCACCACCACGCACACCCCCTCACTGCTGCCACCACCACTCACACCCCCTCACTGCTGCCACCACCACTCACCCCCCCCCCCCCCCCACTGCTGCCACCACCACTCACACCCCCTCACTGCTGCCACCACCACTCACACCCCCTCACTGCTGCCACCACCACTCCCCCCCCCACTGCTGCCACCAACACTCACCCCCCCCCCCCCCCACTGCTGCCACCACCACTCACACCCCCTCACTGCTGCCACCACTCACACCCCCTCACTGCTGCCACCACCACCAC